>NC_053125.1:23111436-23363936 GCF_010015445.1 Perca fluviatilis | reverse complement strand
TTTTACTTTGGTGATCCCCCTCACCTTTCTTTTAGCACCACCAGCAAGTCAAATGTTTCACTTATCCTGTAAAATATATGGCTTTTAGGCTAATCATTCTTTTCATTTTGTTTTCTGAAAAGACTTGAAAGTGCATGGTTTTTCTCAACAGTGAGTATGAGCAAGTAAAAAAACAATAAGATGTGTCAATAGTTCATAAAAAAACACAACCAAGAAATCTTGACTGACGCTAGCCAAAAATCATTAGTGGTACACAAACTTGATGCAGTCCCTCCACTGCATCTATTCTTAATGTTCGCACACCCAAATTATTTTTCTCCATACACACACAGAGAATGGTTGTTTGCTTTCCTGTTTTCCATACAGTTGTCACCCAATTTGAGAACACACACACACACACACACACACACACACACACACACACACACACACACACACACACACACACACACACACACACACACACTCGCACAGCAATCTTTCACAAATAGGCTACCTACGTAGGTGTACCTCCGTTCTTGGAAGATATCTTATAAAAACACCTCCACCCTTCCACAGAGGGGTCAAGAGGGTACATAATATTTGTGTGTGTGTGTGTGTGTGTGTGTGTGTGTGTGTGTGTGTGTGTGTGTGTGTGTGTGTGTGTGTGTGTGTGTGTGTGTGTGTCCAGATTGGGTATCTGAGCTTGCATCTCAGAGACAGGAAGTGGCACAGCATTAACTTCCTGGAGGGTTCAGCTTGGCACAGTTTCTGTCATGAGCCGAGAATAGACCGCAGGGCTGTGAAATTCGTATGGGGAAGCTAAGTTTAGACATGGGGTTTCCACTTTTAAAAGACTCTCTGAGCTCTGATTTCCTGTATGTTGGCCACCCTCGAAAGTTCAGACGTGATTTTTGTGCGTCTCAGACATGATGTTTGTTTGTCTCAGACGTGATGTTTGTGTGTCAGACAGTTTCTTTCTGTATATTTAACCCTTGTGTTGTCTTCCCATCGACCATGCAACTTTTAGTTTTTCTGGGTCAAAATTTTGGAGGTCTTTTTCGACAGTTTTGTTGCTTTTCCACAGTTGTTTTTGTCCGTTTTTTTTCTGCACGCTTTTGTGTGTTTTCTACCCCATATTTTTTAAGCTTTTCCCGACATTTTTGTCATTTTTGTCAACGTTCTTTTATAAAAAAAAGAAGAAATTGTATGCTATGAAATTGAATAAAACTTGTGAAGAGCGTTGTATGGAGCCATCCACGTTATTTCTTTTGAATTTGGTTGAAAGAAACCCAAATTTCTGATATAGAAACCTTTTGAAAATGGGTCAAATTTGACCCGAGGACAACAGAAGGATTAAAGAACAGGATTAGAAAGCACATGTCTCAGAGTATAAACATGTTGGTTCCCAAAACTAAAATCTCTGCCTACCTCTCAAATTTTAACAAGGAATGGAGTTTTGTCAATGAATGGATCTTTTTTTTCCCCTACTTGGAAACTGCTGAGCCAATCCGAGCCTTTGTTGGGACTGCATTTCATGAAATATCTAACAGTAACTAACCACTCCTGACAATGTTTGCTGACCTTAAAGTGCTTCACCTTGTTGCTGTGATGTAAAAGTGTACTGAGGGGGGGGTCAGTACACTATGACATCACTGTTGGGTGTGGTCAAAAGTACAACAGAGTGAAAACGTTGCATTTCAGCCTGGTGTTAACTTATTTCAATGCTGTTTTCTTATAAAGAATCAAAAGTTACCTTCACAGTTACTGAGCAGGTTTCCATCCACCTGTTTTATGCAAATTATAAATTTGCATGTATTTTTTTCTTCAATAAGTGTCCATATACCAGCTGTGACATGTCCTGATACAGGTGAACAATAACCTACTTGTTTTGCAATTATTACTGTAATCTATTTTCCAATAACAGGACACCTTTTGTGTGTTATCACATATTTAACAACTCAAATGTCTTTAGGAACTAATACGAGACATATGGATGTATGTGTGTGCGTCCAGGATATACTTAGCCCAGGACCCGGTTGAAGTAGCAAGGCTGCCAGTTTTGATTTCTGGTTTTGACGGAGAACAACACTTATCGTTCCAATAACAACACCTTGGGTGGAAATCCTGCCTTCAGCACACAAAACACAAGCACATGTTCTCACATAAACACACGCCGCATGACCTACACCTGCCGACACATGGCCAAACATGATTTAAAAGGGTAAAAATATGACAATCATGACATCTCTCCCATCCTCTCCTCTATCCTGCTCATTCATTTCAGACATTCTAGACATCATTGTTGCCCAGTCCCTGCAATAAACCACTCTAATAAGCCATAAGAGTAAATCAAGCCTTTTCCTGAGTCTTGTCTTTGCATCTGAAAAGGAAATTGTTGCTAAAAATGACACACAAATGCTACTGCAGTTTGCAGTGTACGAAGTTCCTTTCTTTCACTGAAAGTTTGTCAGAAAATATTTTGGATTGCAATAATCACAGCAAAGTCTATCCCACCCTCTATGTTGATTATAAATAAAACCTTTGGATCGGTATATTACTTTTGATTGAATATTTTCAATTCAATATTTATTTGCGCAAAATTCTAATTGGAAAGATTTCTCTCTCAAACAAAAATACACATTCTCTCTCTGTCTTTTCTCTCTCCTCCCACAGCTTCCTTGCTTTTTATTATACCATCTGTAATTTCTATAAATGGACATGGTATGTGTTTTCTGGAGGGGAGGAAACTCTCTCTCTCTCTCGCTGTGATTTACATTCCTTAAATTGTTGCAACCCAGAAACACTTGACATTACCTTCCCATTAGACTTAGAATTCTGCCGAAGACAATAACAAATAAAGCTGGTTTTATAATGTGCAGACCACCCTAAACAATTATTCTTTCAGGCGGTGTTTGATTTCAAGTACAATCTACATCACACTATAAACATCTTATATTGAATTTAATTGGTGCCTCCTGCTCCTCACAACAAGTATAATGATGAGCTCTAAAATAGAAATGCTATTCCTTGTATTCATTACAAGGTAAAAGGGGTAGACTTGTGGAATGATCTCACCGATGATCTTAAGAGGAGTAATTCCATTCATTATTTCAAAAATCTTTTTCAAATATAAGGTTGCCTAAGTAAAATCGTATAGGTATGTTGTATGTATATGTGCATGCATATGTATGTGTATGTATGTATATGTGTATGCATATGAGAATATATATAGTATGTATATGTGTGTATGAATACATATGTTTATGCATGTATATTGTTTATGTTTAATTTGTGATGGGTAGATGTTGTTTTGTAAATAGGGTAGGCGTAATAAGCTACGGCTTCAGCCCACACCTTTTCGGTTACCACCCTTGTTTGTAATGAACTTGCTGTACTTATATTATGTTTTATGTTTTGTAACCGAATAAACCTTCATTCATTCATTCATTCATTCATTCATTACATTAGTGATAAAAACAGAATCATATAGTAGTCTATAATAATATAGAGCTAAAGGAGCCTTTCTGCAGAATGAGTATGTTTATGTTTGATACTTTAATCACTTTGCTGATAATACTTCTGCACTTTTACTTAAGTAACATTTGGAAATCAGTTTTATTTGTAATGCAGTATTTTTGTAGACCATGGTAATTCTACTTTTCTATCCGAGTACTTCTTCCACTCTGTGTGCGTGTGTGTGTGTGTGTGTGTGTGTGTGTGTGTGTGTGTGTGTGTGAGATGGCACCAGGAAACAGTGTCAGGACAAAGGCAGGAAGTTAACAGCAGAACACACCTCATTATGGAGGCACACACTGACTCGTGGAAAGTGCGACAAACAAAAAGCTGATGGGAAAAAACAGAGCAGGTAGCCAAGTCACCTTTCCCTTGGGTGAATGGGTTCTCCTAAATGCTGAAGTTTAGGAAGGGACAGATGTATCTGGCACCCATCATTTAGATTAACAACACTGCACAGATGGTATGGAAGCGATTTCAGTGATTATTGGAGTAGGCTAATTTTATCATGTTTTTAACATGTCTATTGATTGTCTGTGTTTGTAAAAATATGTGTCAAGATGGATGCCTTTTCTTACTGCAAACCAAACCAAATCTACCTACAGGTAAAAACAAAGTTACCTAACCTAATCTTAAAAAAAAAATGCTATACAGGGTTATGACTGTGCTCCAGGAGGAAGTTTACAGCTTGTCTCATAGCAACTCGGACCCTCAGATATTCAGTCAACTGTTGCAACAGGAAACGCCCACCCAGATTCCTTCAACTTAGATGCCGTTTCCGCAGATTTGTCAAAATACGGTTTTACGTCATAGAGAGCCCAAGTCACGCCCCTTCTGGCAGACCTCATGGGACCTTAACTCAGAAGAAATATGAACGGTAGTGAACGGCGAGAAGCAAATAACTTTTTGATCCCGTTTGAATGGAGCCATGGATTACAAATATGATGTTCGTCAATTTAAAAGATAATTTTTCAACTGAAGAAAGTTTCAGTTAGCCGCAGCTTTGTCTTATGACCACTTAGTTTAGTGTGAAACCGCTCAGTGAACTACATCTCCCGTCTCACACAATCTACCTCGCCTACCTTGATGCTCGGCTTGAGACGTCATCCATGAGACATTGAAGTGTGTAGTCTTTCTAATTACGTATTTTCACAGTCTTATACTTCAACAGTTTAACAATAAACGGAGACTTTCTTCGGTTGAAAAATAATGTTTTAAATTGACAAACATATTTGTAATCCATGGCTCAATTCAAACGGGATCAAAAAATAATTATTATCTCTCCATTGACTCTCGTTCATATTTTTTCCGAATTAAGGTCCCATGGACCGGAAGTAGAAGGGCGGGACTTCGGCTCTCTATAGATTGTTTTAAATGTTTCTCTGGACAAATAGTGAGGATAATTACATTTTCAACTTTCAGTCACAAAAATGAAGGCTTGAGAATAGAGCTGCTAGACTTACTTGAGATTTGACTGAAAAAAAACAAGTCTGCTAAAATGCTGGAACAAAAAAATAAAAAAAGCTTCAGGCATATGAAGATTTGACTTCCCCTCAATGATCTAAAACTTGGCTTGACAGCAGGCTTGACTTAGCCTCGTCTTAAAATACTTAAAAGGTGCTCTAAGCGATGTCACACGTTTTTTTAGGCAACATGTTTTGTCACATCTCCAGCAAACCAGCAAACATCTCCTCACTATACGCTAGCTTCCTGTCCCCTGAACACACTGTAAAAATACACGGTCTCTGTACACAGCGCAGGATCCACAAACGCCAACAAAAACAAACTGCGCCAACCTGCACCACCAAACATAACAAACAGTGTTCCAGCCAATAGCCGACAAGAAGGATTTGGGGGTGGGGGTTAGGGGTTAGTGCGCGGAAGGGAGGGGGAGGGGATGGTATGAGGAGGAGGGAGGGGCAAGCGAGCCTCTGTTTTGTTTGACAATACTTTGAACGTCAACAAGAAGTGACGTCCCCCAACATCGCTTAGAGCACCTTTAAAGTGCTCATATTATGCTCATTTTCAGGTTCATAATTGTATTTAGAGGTTATACCAGAATAGGTTTATGTGGTTTAATTTTTTTTAAAACACCATATTTCTGTTGTACTGCACATTGCTGCAGCTCCTCTTTTCGCCCTGTGTGTTGAGCTCTCTGTTTTACCCACAGAGTGAGGCATCTCACTTCTGTTCCATCTTTGTTGAGAGTCGCACATGTGCAGTAGCTAGGTAAGGACTACTAGCCAGTCAGAAGGAGAGTATGGGGGCGTGCCATGCTAGCAGCTAGGCTAGGGTGACCATATTTTGATTTCCAAAAAAGAGGACACTCGGCCCGGCCTCGAGACACAAATTCCGACAGGCTTCTCAGAGGTTAATGAACATGCTTTATTATGCCTCAATTGTGCAAAAATAACTTCTGTAATAAAATAAAATAGAATCTGTAACAACCTACAATAATAGCTCTCTTTTTAAATAAATAATATGAAATAATGTTCTAAATATGACCTCTTCTGTGTTAGAAAATCCAGCTTCAACAAAATATCTCTTAATACCTTTTCAATGTAACACTGAAACATATGTGCCAGCTTTGCACACGGTGCACTCCGCCTCCCACTTGTCCGGTCCTGACCGGGACGGTACGTGGGACATTTTTTTTACAGTTCAACTGTGAAGCTGCACTAGTCTTGTTTTATGGTTCTGCGGAGGCTCCACGCAGAGCTTTCGCCGTAGCCTACTAAGTGGCCTGATGTTTATACTTGTGCGCTGGTGTGTGCGTCGAGCCGGGATGTGTGTGTGTGGGTGATATAATAGAGCGAGGGAGAAGTGAGAGAGTGACGGTGATTATCTTCAGAGTGAGTAGTGACGGCGAGCGAGTACGACTCTAGAGTCCCAGTGAGAGAAATAAAGTGTCTCCCCTGTGTGTTCTGACCACGGTGGGAAATCTGTAGCAGGAAACGCTTCGGCATTTTGTGTGCAATGCTGCTCCGCTGTCTGCTCTGGTCCCTGTCTGCTCTGGTCCCTGTCTGCTCTGGTCCCTGTCTGCTCTGGTCCCTGTCTACTCTGGTCCCTGTCTGCTCTGGTCCCTGTCTGCTCTGGTCCCTGTCTGCTCTGGTCCCTGTCTGCTCTGGTCCCTGTCTACTCTGGTCCCTGTCTGCTCTGGTCCCTGTCTGCTCTGGTCCCTGTCTGCTCTGGTCCCTGTCTGCTCTGGTCCCTGTCTGCTCTGGTCCCTGTCTGCTCTGGTCCCTGTCTGCTCTGGTCCCTGTCTGCTCTGGTCCCTGTCTGCTCTGGTCCCTGTCTGCTCTGGTCCCTGTCTGCTCTGGTCCCTGTCTACTCTGCTCCCTGTCTGCTCTGGTCCCTGTCTGCTCTGGTCCCTGTCTGCTCTGGTCCCTGTGTATGTCTACGTCGCAGAGCCGCCCACAAAGCAGCCTCTCGGGAATTACGTCACACAACTAAGTACCGTAGTATTGTGTGCAAAGCGCCAGTCAATTTAAGTACACTCTTAATGGTCCCATGAAAAACAGTGAAAACCGGACATTTTCATGAATTTATAAAACCCCCCCCGGACGCCCCGGACAGTAGGTAAAAAGTGGACATGTCCGGGCAAAAGAGGACGTTTCGTCACCCTAAGCTAGGCGAGCATTATAACGTGTGTTACAAAGTGACAAGCGTTTGTTTCTGAAGTAAAGGCTGGACTACAATAGAGCTGTTTGGAGCAGTTTCTGAAAAGTGTTTTCTGTTGGAGATGGTAAGTCCCTTTGGGGTGGACTTTGGGCTTTTTCACTTTGTAAACCTGTAACATGCACAAAAATATAGACGACACAAAAAAGGAAAGGGAAAAAGTAAAAAAGCATAATATGAGCACTTTAAGACGTCAGACTACCCCCAAAAGACACTCTCTTCTGTACCTGTTGTGAGTCCCAGTGTTGTTCAAGTTCACACTTAACAAGAGCTATCTTAAAGTTGAGTTCACACAGATTAAAATGAACTCACATTCATGCGTATGCGTATAAATTTGCCAGTTGTACTAGCAACACCGGTGTTGTGTCAAAGTCTGTACCCTGTCGGATAGTGTTTCCTGTCCTGTCTCCTGTTAATTGTGCTCCCTTTGTGGTTAGGATTAGGGATAGGTTATGTTTCAGGGCTAGGAAGGGGGAAAACACATATCGCCGGGGGAACAGTCTTCGACACAACACCGGCATGCCTGGTGCCGTAAAACACTCACGATCAAGTTCATTAGTTGCAAATGGAAATGTTCAATTCACCGTTGACCAAAAGCATGAGCACATTCAATCAAATCACGTTCATGCACAACGCTAGTGAGTTCTACACTTTGAATTTGGACTTTAAAGGCATACAGAGCAGTATTTGTCTGCATCATCTTACTACCGATCCCCTGAATCTCCCATGATCCTCTTACCTCTGAATGTGACACTAGCCAGAGGGTCAGAGTGTCTCAGGTTGTTGGCTCGCTGAAGAACGCAACGTAACATGGCTGTGAGTTTCTGAAACTTGTGAGGCTCAAAGAAGGAATTTGCTTTTGGCGTTCTGACAGGTGATTCAGTTCAACAGGTGAGAAGGGATCCAGGGCCGTAGGAATGGTTGCTTACATGACCCTGGCTTGATGATGTGTAATGACCGCCAAAACTAATAGTTTGTCTTGCCAAAGACCAACTATTGGCAAAAAGAGGTGTGGAAAAAAAGCCCTTCTTAGTGAAAAAAAGGATCGTGCTCCAAGAAAAAAAGGTATCCACAGTTTGAAATGAGTGAAACTAAGTCTTCCACAAAGTCAAATTAAATTTGTGGGCTTTTTTTTTGTTTTAAAGATTGTCAGTAAAATGAAAGTCCCAGCATCGCAAAAGAAATGAATTATCCAAAGACGATTTTCCAGCTACAACTACAAAATAAAAGCTCTTTCCCCAAGGATAGACGTGCCTTCACAAA
Source organism: Perca fluviatilis (assembly GCF_010015445.1). Taxonomy (NCBI): domain Eukaryota; kingdom Metazoa; phylum Chordata; class Actinopteri; order Perciformes; family Percidae; genus Perca; species Perca fluviatilis. Next base: position 23,355,500 of record NC_053125.1, on the reverse strand, counting down.
GCCGGCTTCTTTCTCTTTCTGACTCTCTCGAACACACAACGAATGAGCGCACACACACACACACACCTCACATCCAGAGGAAATCTCAACATTTCCTGTTCTCTTTTCCTCTCTTGTCTACTGGTTGTTTCCCTATCTCACCCACATCTTTGCCAGTACATTCTCTACAACCCTGCACCTCTCTCTGTCCTTGAATCCCTGTAATCTTCGTTTTAGTATATTTTCTAAATTTAGTTCAATCTGGTGTTGACAGTCAACTGTCAAAGCCTCTCAAACCCAGTGCAGCCAAAATAATCTTGTGGGGGAAGAGTTAAAACTGTTGTACAGCTGTAATTGGCTTTAAAACTTTAAAGGAGGATTTTATTTATATGTGTATACATAAGCTCATGGATGCAGGATCACACACTCAACTTCAACATCAAATCAAAGGGCTCTCAGGGTCAGGTTGCCTGTAGCCTGACATCATCATACTCAGATTCTAGTCAGAATAGGAGTCTGATACTGCTCCACTGGGCTGTGATTATGAGGCGTGTTTCAACCGAACCAGGAGAACCAAGAAAGAAAATGCCTCTGCACTCAACTGGATAGACCTACAACCAATCAGAGCGCCCCATCTTCTTAGCGACCATCGGGGCCAACTGATAAATCCAATTTTTGCCGAATCCCGTAGGAAGGACGGCAAAAAAAAAAATTTCCTGTTCCTCTTTTAAAATGAATGCGCTGTCGATATCTTCTATAACAGACGCGATGGCGGAATCTACACATCTCAATTCTCCAGTGGCAGCCATCTCTGTTGTAAACGAATTCAACCCAAGCGCTCTTTGGTGACGCGGTTGATTACGTTACTGTTGATCATCTGTCCATCATCGTACAAAGCCCGCCCTGACAATCTGATTGGTCCGAGCAGCTCTGGTTGGAGCATAGTTGCTCCACAACGGATCAAGTCCAGACCGAACTTGCCGACCTCAAATTTTGTAGGCGGGGCTAAGTTCAGCTGGCATCCAGGCTAGGTTGCCTGGTCATTCAGGAAGAAATCCAAAAGGTTTTCTTCTAAAATTTTGAAATATCTAAATAAAATATTACTCTGAAGGCCAATCATTTTCAAAAAACAGTCGTGGAAGAAGTATTCAGATCCTTCACTTAAATGTAAGTGCTAATACCACACAGTCAAAATACTGTCCTGCTTCCAATACAATGTTCCTTGTCAGCTTTTTCCTGTTTCTGGATCAATATTCCTGCTGCAACGTGAACGTTTCATTTTACTGCGGTAGATGTTTAAGGTTGTGCTAATTATAAACTCTTTTATATACTGTTGGGTATAATCTAAAGCAACACATCATATTCTATTTGCATCATCATATGTTTGTAGTGTCGCTGTCCTGTGAGAACCACGTATCTCTAAAACGTTTTAAAAGTTTTCATGGTATCAGAAAAACAGCCCTGTTTTCAGCTTTGTGACGATGCATTTTCCAGCTGATCCTAGAGGCTTTTTAAAGACTTTATTTAGCTTAAAGGCCCAGTGTGTAACGTTTTTAGTTGTTAATTATCAAAATCTGTGTTGCCCGTTCACAAACTTGTCCTTTTTCATGAATATTGACCACCACCATCAATTTCAAGTATTCCTATTAGCTTGGAATTTTACATTTGCGCTTGCATGAACTGGGGTAGACGCTCCATAATGATGCGCCATCTTGAAATACGTTAGCTGCTGCTAACGGGTATCGTCGCTTTCCGGCCCTGGCAGCGATATTACAAATCCCACTATGGCCACGCCAAGACCCGCCCTTCAATAGCATTTATTGGCCAGGCATCCATGTTTACGCGAGGTAATGTAACCCCATTTGTACAGGTCCTATCCCCTGACCAATCGGCTATCCTAACCTTAACCACTCGAGGTGAAATGCCTAACCCCAACAGCTGCTTTGTAGGGTGGGACTGGGTGTGGCCATAATGGGATTCGTAATTTTGTGCCCCGGCAAGTCTGAAGAAGGAAACATGGAGGACCACACATATTCAAAATCCAAATTTCGCCCTGAAAAAGAAAACTGATATTGAAAAGAGCAAGAGAATGGAAAAAGATTTAACATTGGAGCTGCTTTGGAGGCACACCAAATCCCAACTAGTTAATTATCCTCTGGACCACTGCAGTCTCCTTTTCTTTCTCTCTCCTTTCCGTCGGGTGGCGCGCGTGCCCGCTGGTGGTGTCCGCGCCATTCTCCGACATGAACTCATGGATGTATTAAGAGAACGTATGAACTCCAACAATGACGGCTGATAGATGGCCTTTTGTACACCTTCACTTCTTGAAGCGTGAAGGCTACCGTAGTTGCAATAATGCGTGGCGAGAGAGAGTTGATTGCGATATATGATCTCAACGCTAGATGGGAGTAATTCTTACACAATGTACTTTTAAGAAGGAGGAGAATCTTATTTATATAACACATAATGGAACACTTCATCCTTCAGTTTATCACAAACAAAACATCACAACATCTGGAGATAGGCTTGCATGGTTTTCACTGGACAGGTTGGGGATGAAAAACGATCATCCTCAAAGTAACTAAAGCTGTCGGATGATTTTAAGAAACTTTAACTTATTTTTTAAATAAGAGTAGAGACAATAATAATCTACTCTTAAAAACAAAACAAAAAAGTCACAATCAGCAGCCAATGGGGAGGCGGCATTAAGTTCACACAGATGTGTGAAAGACAACATGTCTACAGAGCACCACCTGCAGACAGAAAGGGTTTGTAAGTTGTAACCCACATTTGGGGTTGCCAGGTTTGAAAAATGTCTTGTGCCGGTGTTTGGCCTTTCTGTTTGGTAATTCTTTTTTTTTTCTTCTTCTTATTTATTTTATTACAGGGACAGCGCATATTAATAAACATTTCTGTCAATATACCAGAGTTGACCATGACAGATGGTAAAAAAAAAGTCACCCTAAAAGAAGGTAAAATTACACATTTACATAACAATATAACATTTAAAATACATTTGGTAAAAAGTGCTATAAGCTAAAATTGTACAATAGGAGCACAGCAGACCACATTCAGACAAACATCAGACAAAGACATGAACACATGTACACACACAAGGCAAGAAGCCAGCAGGGGGCAGCGTGAGCAGGTCAAGAAGTTAATGGTAATATTGACAGTTCTGATTATCAATGAGCCATTTCTTTAACTGTATCTTGAATATACTGTATACTGTATAAGTGTTTAGATTTCTGATGGTTATGGGCAGTGTTGGGCAAGTTACGTAATACATTATAGATTACTAGTTACTGTCATTTGAGAGTAATTAGTTATATTACAATACAATATTACTGTCTCTGAACTGTAATGCGTTACACTACTTTGGCATTACTTTTGAGTTACTTTCACCAAAATAACAGCGGAAGTTTGACTTGGCAGCTAGCTTGTGAATTTCACCACTGGATCAATAAAGTCTCATCTTTATCCACTTTAATACATCATTTATATATGTCAATGGTGTCAGTACCCGATCCGTTCCACCTGCACAATCCGTTCTGCGCATGTGCAAGATGACACGTATGCCATGACGTAGGCGCAGATGATAATGCTGCGTTCATGCCACCTCGAAATAACAGGCACCGCCCCACTGGTTACGTTGTTTCTGCAGCTAGATTCAGTCTAAAATAACGTTAAGTCAAACTTAATGGGAAAAGCAGGCTACAGCTAAATTAAGACATTACAGTAATAACAATAAAGACAAGTATTGAGTGATTGTATTTTAAATGAGCACAAGGAAAGTAGAACTGACGTAACAGCTATTATATATGTTAACGTTTATTTTCAAGTTTTATTTTGAGGGTCTTTTAAAGTTTACATGCTGTCTCAGCTAGCGGTTAGCCGAATTAGCTGTTAGCTAAACTAACGTTAGCTTAACTGTGGAGGCTAACGGCAGACCGCTGCAATCAGCTAGCGGTTAGCCAAATTAACCGTTAGCTAAACTAACGTTAGCTTCCCGGTGGAGGCTAACGGCAGACCGCTGTAATCACCTAGCGGTCCGCCGAATTAACCGTTAGCTTCCCGGGGGAGGCTCCGTATTAACCGTTAGTCATTTCTAAAACGTTTTAGCTATCTATGATTGTTTGGTTGCTAACGTTAGCTCAAAACGCCATTAAATTGACAATCTTTGTGTCTGATTGCTAACTTGTAGCTAGCAGTCATTTCAAAAACGTTTTAGCTCTCTATGATTGTTTGGTTGCTAACGTTAGCTCAAAACGCCATTCAAGTGACAGCCGATGTTGTGTTTGATTGCAAACTTGTAGCTAGCAGTCATTTCAAAAACGTTTTAGTTTCAACATGTCCGTCAAGCTAAGTTGCTCACTTTCTTGTTTGTAAAACTGCAACTGTAATAATTATTACCGTTCATGACAGAAACATATTGAACAGTAAATGGTCACAGTAAAAGACAAGCGTTTTTGGTCGTCAAGCCATTCCACTACAGGCATAGTTACTCTCCACGGCTGATAAACTGCAATGAGATTTACGTGTAGCAAGCCTAAACATTAATTCCCGACATGTTTAAATCTGTCAGCGGCTCGGACACACTGCTGTCCGCTCTGACGTACAGTCACCTGGGACACAGATGTTATGAAATAATACTCACGGCTTTTTTTTCCTGTGAACAAATGCTTCGCGGTGTTGGGAAATTCTTAAAAAATGTTGCGTTAAAATGCGTTGTAAATCGCGTTACTGAGATTGTAACGGGTAATAATATAGGCTACTTTATATTACTATAAAATTTAATTAGTAATGCGTTATATTACTGCGTTACAGCAAAAAGGAATACATTACTGTAATTGCGTTACTTTTGTAACGCGTTACTCCCAATACTGGTTATGGGGGTAAGGTTCCACTCCGTAGCAGCTCGAACAGAAAAAAAGAGGTATGGCCAAATACACTTTTCCTAAATGGAATGATACAATCTCCCCTCGCTGCACCTCTGGTTCTGCTGTGATCAGCTGTTCGGATGTTGACAAACTGGTGGAGAGGAGGAGATGATAAACCGTGAATAATTTTATAGACAAGACATAGTTTTGAATATTTCACCATGTTTTCCCAGTTGAGTAATCTGTATTTTTGTAATATTGGACAATGATGAGAAATGCTTGGTTTCTTGTCCAGGATTTTAACAGTTTGTTTGTAAAGTGATTGCAGAGGTTTCAGAGATGTTACATTAGCTTGTGACCAAATGGGTAGACAGTAAGTGATATGTGACAAGATCATAGAGTGCATGTACATTTTTGCTGCCTGTGTGGACATATGATGGCTAATGTATCTGAAGTTACTGAGGTTGAATTTGATTCGATCACAGACCCTTTTACATGTGATGTAAATGTCAACTTTGAATCAATGAAGATCCCCAGATATTTGTATTCAGACACAATCTGCAGCCTTTCTCCTGACACTAAAACATCCGGCTCAACATAAAAATTTCTGTGGGACTTGCTGAAGAACATTGCTACTATTTTTGATGTGTTCAACAGCAGGCAGGATTGTTCTAACCAAGCTGTACTATTAACCATGGCATTAGGTGTTAATAAAACAGTTATAAATGTTGGTAATCTAACAATAAGTTGTTGATGAATGAATTGTGGTCCAGATTCACTGCAGCCTATTTCTGGAAGGTATGGTCCAATTAGTCAAAAGGTTTTTTTCACAATTGTAGCAACTCAATAGTTGCTGTTGTTGTGCAATTTCAGAATTAATGTTCTAGTCAGAGCAAAGGCAGCAAACATTTAGAAAAAAATAAATAACGATAAAACAATTGAATTGTTCTCCATATAAATTTTTTTAATTTGAGAGATCTTTAATCTTTTCAGATCTTTCTTCTTCTTCCAATGTAATAAACTCTGAGCGGAAGAGACATGATGCAGCAGTTTTTAAGAGTAGACACTTAGCTTAGCATTCAGCAGACGATTTCAAACTGATTAAATATCAGATATCAGCTAAGGAAGAGAGGCCGCAGATCATATTGAGCTGCTCTGTGATGCTGCCATGACATAAGCACAATGACAAACTGTGACTTGTCCTAATATATAACATAACGGAGTCTGCAGAAGAAAAGAAAGAAACACATCCGCTTTGTGTGTGTGTGTGTGTGTGTGTGTGTGTGTGTGTGTGTGTGTAGACACACTGCAGGCGCTGCCCTTTATTACACAAGGAAACTTTTGTGCAGCAAAACAGCAAGTGTCATGAGTTCATGACACACTTGCAGTTATTAGAAAACTCATCTCTGCTTCTTCGTTACACACAGGTGGTGCTCTACTGTCGTACTCTATACTGTATTGTACTGTAGTCTACCCGAAATAATGCAGAACAGTCAAAAAGAGAGAGTGAGCGAGGGAGATAAAGACAGACAGACAGATCGAGATAGATGTTACATTCCTCCAGCTCCTCTGTTTCCCCCATCATCCACTCCTCTCTCCTCTCTCTCTCTCTCTCTCTCTCTCTCTCTCTCTCGCCGCCCCACCCCAAAACAGACTGGAAGTCATGACAGACGACTGGTGGAGACTTTCCAATAATAACCTCAGCTGTTATAGATAGGAGGAGGGGTTTAGTGCTTGGATCAATAGTGTGCCAGCCCTGCACAAACACATACACACTATTTGCACATGAACTTTATCCCTTATTCTCTTTTACCCAAATCTCTCCATTCTTTCTCCCATGATGTCTTAACATCTCTCTCTCTCTCTGCCCCCCCCCCTTCACACACACACACACACACCATCCCTACCTTCATAGGTGACGGTGCAGTAGGCATCACTGACGTCGTCGTCCGGCGTTTGCAGACGCTCTGCACACAGAATAAACACACGCAGCATGGCTCACACACACACACACACACACACACACACACACACACACACACACACACACAGTAGAGCTGTCTCAAATCCCACCAACAGATACTGTGATGTCCATATATGGGCGTTAGTATATCCAAATTATATCCTTAAAATGGGAGAGAGAGAAAAAAAAGACGAGAGACACAGAGGACGAATAGGGACTGAGAGACCAGAGCTGCAGCTCTCAGCTGTCTTGCTTGGCCCCCAATACTTTCTCTCTCTCTCTCTCTCTCTCCTCTCACACACACACACTGCAAGCATGGTGCACTGGCTGACTCATGCACACACACACACACACTGCCCTTTCAATCACAACTGGTTTAAAGGGCCAGTAACACACAGTGGCTTTTATTATCCAGTCACACGTGCCTGCACACAATCCAAACTCTTCCAACTTAAACCAACACACGTGGGGAGCTCTTTCTCTGTCTCTTTCTCTCTCTCACACACACACACACACACACACACACACACACACACACACACACACACACACACACACAAAGGGTAATAGTGTGTCAGTAAAAATGTGCTTGTTGATGCAGATTTGTTGCAGCGAGGGAGAATGACGACAATGACACAAGACAAGAGGGTCTAGTGTTATTTAAAAACTTGGTTTTAGGGGGAAATATGAATGAATGAATCACATGTTTGAAAATACATTAACAGTGAGCGCTGACTAAGGGTGGTGTGACGCCCTGGTGGTGGAAATTTAGCTTGGTTTCTAAAAGGACAGTCAACTCAACGGCCCCTATCTCATAACTGGCTGCAAAACACATCAACATGATGGACTGATGACACCTAATGAATAAAAAGGTTAAACTCAAGCAGTTCGGTCAAGTTAATCCGGATCATTTATGTTATGAGATAGAAAATTTTGACATATAAAAATCCAAAAATCTGTGTTTGATTCTGTGGACCGCAAGGGTCACTGAAACCTTTAAGAACATGCAAACACAATGAAATCTTGAGTTATACACGCTTTTTGTGACTTAGCGTTTCACATGACTAAAGTTTTTTTTTTGGGGGGGGTCTGAGCCGGTTTATTGACTGGAAAAACCTGAAACATTGACTTTCATATTGTCTTTTTTATTCTCACTGAACATAAAAATTTAAATCAAAATGCGGAAATAATAATCTGATATGTGCCGATGAGATATGTCGTTCATGTTCAGTAATGGGGGCCGACTTGTGAGCAGACATTGGGGGGGGGGGTGGGGGGATTCCTGTTGCTCCTCTATTTATAGTCCGACCCACTGGGCTTCAGTCGTGTCATCTATATATTTAGGCAGGGTGTGTGTCAGTGTTTACGGGAAGTATGCTAACTTCAGGAGTTGCTGTGGGAGGGGGAGATAAAATAAGGTGGACCTGATTGCCTGATTCATATTTTCACTTTTGAATGCTCCCATTTCAGTTCTTTTTTTTTTTTTTTAAACCCATTTCATTTATTTATTAAACATTTATTTCAAATAATTACTGATATCTTGTTAGATATGTTTTAAGCAAATGGTTGAAGTTGGATCTAAATGACACTGCCTGCATTACAACAGCGTCTATCATCATATCAATTAGAGGGCATTGATCCTATAAATGCTCGTGTCTCTGGAGAGGCCGGTGTAATCCAATTTCCTCTCAAATGACTTTGGAGCTGATGGAAGACGCATTAAGGAAAGAAACCTACAGCTCTGAAAAACAAGAGTAGTACTGTGTTCTTCAACTCTTACTGTGCTTGTCCCAACCTGCTCCTATATACAATTGCTTACGTTGCTACACACACACAAATGCTGTTGTTAGTTATATTCGACTCAGAAATGTAAAGGCCCAATGTGCAATCCAAATGTAATAATTTCACACACACTTCTCCTATATAAGTCAAACCGTGTCAAAGTCCTTTCTACGTGCTAATGGATAATAGTACGTAGATTTACAGCCAGCCAAACTCCATTTAATAATGATGTGAGTCAGTCAGGAAGTTAGAATCTGAGTTCTTTAATGTCTTTCATGTTGGTGTCACATTGCACAGGAGTGACACTATAGCCTACAAAGAAAAGAAATACAAAAAGTACTGCGTTGTACAGAATCATGTATAGAGCTAAACTGCTAGCATTACAATAGATGCTATGAACAAATAAATGCAGAGCAATAAACAAAATATCTGATACACTGAAACATCAATGGCATGATATACAAACAACATGCTTAGGCTCAGCTAGTATTACTTCAAATCATTTCCACTATAAGTTATCTACACAGCAACATGTGTTCAACTACATGTGGTCAACTAAACATTCTCAAGCACAACAGGGTTAGGCAACACCTGCCACAAACACCCTTCAATTCAGGCTGCTATACACCGGTAAAGAAAGGTTCACTTACAGCCATTGCTTTCTGAAGCACTACAACCTAGGATGGGAAGTGATTTCTTCTGGTGCTGATGCATTTCTGGCAAACAGAGATGCATGAGGGTGGGAAGATTTTAAAAACTACCTATTCTCTACTTCCTGTTTCCTACTTTCTGTGTGTAACACACCTACATAGGAAAGTCCAGTAGGTGGCATGATTTCACATGTTTCCAGGCAGAGGACAGAACAAACATGAATTATACATTTGAATATGTCTGAGAAAATTTACTTTATGTTTTTGATGTTGTTTTTTTATCAGTGTTTTGTTTCTTTGGTATTTCTCTAGTTTTGGGGTAGCTGCATGTGTCCTCTTATTTCACAGCGCCCTGCAGAAATGTGTCACAAACAAGGTTAATTATCCCCAAAAAATTTTTTTTCATTTTCACAGAAACAGTTGCAGCTGGAAATGATGTCAACGAGAGAGGCAAAAATTTCAGCTGTAAAAGGTGAAAGACCCAAACACTTTGCAGAGCCGATCATAAGAATGAGTTTCTGTAAAATCTGAACAAATACCAACTCACCTTCCTGAACGAGTGGTTCTATCTTCTGACCCGGCTCTGCTTCTGGAACAGCTGGAGGTTTGACACAGAACTTAGTGACTGAACTCTATGTGCTCCCTATTCTTCACAGTGAAGAAGGACAAGACTGATTACTTCCAGTCCTAAAATTATTCCTCTTATGGTCAGTTTGATAGGACTTTGACCCATGAATAACAAATCTCTCCAATGTCCAGACAGAATAAAAGAGGAGGTGGCATCGGCCTCTTTTTCAGGAAATATTGATAGTAATGATAAATAAAAGAAGCAACAGAGCAGGAGGAACGCTGCATGGATGTCAGTAAATAACAGGACATATTTAGAGAAGACTATCTAAATAAGTGACAAAGCATGTGGACAGTTTCTGGTCTTACAAACCACAGTTAATACTCACCAGCAGCTGTGGTCAGAGCCATCAGGGCACAGACCAGTAGAGACACAATCAGCACCTTCATGGTTGAGATGATGCAAATGGTAAAAATGATCTTCAACAAAGAGAAACAGATGTGTTAGTGATATTTCTGAAGAGAGCCCCTTCGAGTACAGGACAAGAGGAAGTAGAGATGATAATAGGAGACAACAGAGCATAAGAAACAAGGGAGTGAGAAAAGAGATGAAGCAAACCTTCTGCAGGATTATCTTCTTTCTTCTCAGTGTCAGCTTCAGTGTTCCTGTGTGGAGGTGATGAACAAGAGAAACACCAGCTCTTATATACAGTGAAATATCTATATACATTTGCTTTGAACAAATATGTCAACCTACTCCACCTCTGTTTATATTGGGTATATAATGTATATAATGGCCGTTAGCCCCCAAGGCTCAAGTGGAGCTGCTGCAATTATTGTAACTGTATCATGTGAAACAGGGTGTTACCTTCCTCTTGGGCATCAGAGCCTCCGAGCCATGCTTCTTTATACTTTATACTTAAAGTGGTGGCCATTATCCTCTGAAACTCACGGTACTTGTATATGTTATTTCATGTTATGCACTGATGCAAAGTTCCCATCCAGGGACTGACAGTTTTTTCTGATAATCAGACAGGAGTTTGGGGGCTGCAACTAACAATTATTTTCATTGTTGATTAATATGTTGGTCGACAACTAATTGATTTATCTCTGCAGCGCTAGTGGAGTTGCCGTGAAACTAATGAATAGAAGAGGTGAAGGACACCAAGTCAGAAGAAGACATCAATTATCCAAGTGTGCAAGTCAACCCAAACAAAATTTACTTTACATAGAAGCAGTGAATCAAAAATCCTTCTGATTACCTCAGCTTTAGCCCAAGTCATGGCTGTTGGAAAATAGTGGAAACAGCTACGGTTGAACTCAGACCAACCCCCGGGACAAGATGTCGCCCTCTTGACCAGTTGACTCCTTCAGAGAATGAAGGGTAAGTCTTCTGTTAAAGTCTCTGTGTGATCTTTACTGTAACTCCTAACTATCATGTCGCCCAAATATTTTCCTTAAGACTCTCCAGCTGATCCAGAATGCTGCAGCGCGTGTTCTGACAAGAACTAAGAAAATATATGAATCATATTTCTTCTGTATTAGCTTCTGTGCATTGGCTTCCTGTAAAATCCAGGATTGAAATTAAAATCCTTCTCCTGACCTATAAAGCTCTAAATGGCCAAGCACCATCCTATCTAGAACAGCTCTTAGTACCTTATTGTCCCACTAGAGCACTACGCTCCCAGAACTCAGAGCTACTAGTGGTTCCTAGAGTCTCTAAAAGTAGAATGGGAGCCAGAGCCTTCAGCTACCAGGCTCCTCTCCTGTGGAACCAGCTCCCAGTCTGGGTTTGGGGGGCAGACACTGTCACCACATTTAAGAGTAAAACTCTCCTCTTTGATAAATCTTATAGTTAGGGAGTGAGGAGTTGCAGCGTCCGCCTAACCCGGCCCACCTGCTCTCTTCATAGTCGTCAGATTCATTTACCCTATAATCAATAATATAATAAAATGGAGGGAGGCAGGCCAGTACAGCCCGATCCGGTTGGGAAGAGTTCTAGCCCGACCAGGCTCCTCTACTTAACCTGTCTCTCTTAATTATGCTGTTATAGTTTTAGACTGCCGGGGTACTTCCTTAGACACACTGAGCTTCTCTTGCCTCTCTCTTTCCATTTGTGTGCATCCATGTCCCAGAAATGCTTGTTACTAACCTAGCTCTGGGGAGCTTATTCCCTGGAGTCCTTATGTTTTATTTTTTTCACCCAGCATGTTTCCTGAATTGGGTGTCACCAAAATCATGGTTGCAGCTGTCGCCGTGGTCCTGCTGCACTTCCTGCCACGCTCTGCGGTGCCCTGCAGTGTCCTGCTGCATCCTGTTCCATCCTACTAGATCATTTGTGGTCTCAGCTTCTTTAGAAGCTGGACAGTTTAACATAAAAGATAATAACTTGGTTAATCACAAGACAAGTAAATCAAATTCCTCCCTATTCATTCCACAGGATACCATCTCTTTATAATACTGACCAGCACCTCTGGTCAGAGCCATCATGGCACAAAGAAGGGCAGCCACAGTCAGCATCTTCATGTTGGTGATGATTTCAATAAACCTTTGAGAAAGAGACACAGACATGTTAATCATGCACCATGGTAATATCAACTATCAGTCCATTAAAGGAAAGAACAGAAGAGAGTTTGTACCAAACCTACAGATCAGAGTTTATATACAGTTACTTATCTTGTCATCTATTACACAACAGGGAACTGAGGGCACAAACAAACAAACACACACACACACACACACACACACACACACACACACACACACACACACACACACACACACACACACACACACACACACACACACACACACACACACACTGCCATCAGTTGTAATGCACTCTTAAACTTAAAAATGCAATTTGTTACTTGTATGTCAACAAAATGATATTGCATAGGCCGTTGTAGAATTCTGTTGTGTTTACTGTTCTGCACTGCAGTGCAATGGATCATGGGACTATGTTGCACTGTGCCTGTCCTAGTTTAAGTGTGTTAATTATGTTGTAGCAGTCCCCAAACATACAGCCAACGTCATTAAGAACTATCTTCAGTGTGAAGAAGAACAAGGAGTTCTGGAAGTGAGGGTATTTATTTATATTTATTTATTTAGGATTCCCATTAGTTGTTACCGAAGTAACACCTATTCTTCCTGTGGTCCACACAAAAGATAAAACAAGGCAATCAACGTTACATTAATACTTCCATATTATATTACAATAAACAAATACTATATCATTAATAATTCCACAATGAAATGCAGTTCTACTGATACATTCCCCTCTCCTTCTCAAAAAACGTTTGACACAAGTATCCAATGGACACGTTGGTACTTAGGTAAACAACAGAATATTAATCCCCATTCACATCCCCCCTATCATATGCAGTTTTAGATTATTTCTTTTTGACTAATTGCTAATTGAACCCCCTTTTTAAAACTGATCTCACAGTAGAGTGGAGTTGCTTATCCGTTTGTCCAAGTAATTTAAAGCATTTTTGTCCATGGCCAGAGACTACTAGTACTTGAGACTGTTGCTGAAGTACTGGATTTCTCTCACAATTCCATCAGTCCTATTGTTAGTAGAATCTGCCCCCACAGAGCCCTGATCTCAACATCATCAAGTCTGTCTGGGATTATATGAAGAAACACCAGGATTTTAGGAAGCCTACATCTGCAGAAGATCTGTGGTTAGTTCTCCAAGATGTTTGGATCAACCTACCTGCCGAGTTCCTTCAAAAATTGTGTCCAAGTGTACCTAGAAGAATTGATGCTGTTTTGAAGGCAAAGGGAGGACACACTAAATATTGATTTGATTTAGATGTCTCTTCTGTTTATTCACTGCATTTTGTTAATTGATGAATATAGACTATTAGCAGCTCAATTTTTGAAACCTTTCTTAGTTTACAGCATTTTTGTCACACCTGCCTCAAACTTTTGCACAGTACTGTATATTATTGTACTATAATTAGTACAATAAGTAAGGAAGGGGGAATTTCACTCCCTGGCCTGTAAGTCCTGTATGTTAACGCCCACCCATCCTCCCCGGCCACCTCCCTACGTGGCCAGCAGCGTTCTTATACAGCAACAGTTGGCAAGAAAAACGTATACATCTCACGAATTACAGTGCTTAACTTTTCGTAGCTTTTGGTACGTATGGTTCATGAGAACAGGCTGGTGCAGACATACTGGTAAAATTGTACTGTCGTAACAATCTTTTTCAGATTAAATGATTAAACTAAGGCCTAAAAACATTTTATAAGTAAGTGACTAGTGTAAAACCATATGTAGCCTAAAAGTAGATACAAGATCATGTGTACAAAAGCTGCTCTTAAGTAGGCCTGCAATTTTACCAAACCCCACAGCACAAAGCAGAATTCCTACAATTAAACGGGACAGTGAAGTGTTCTCATGTATGTTTGTGGGCCAATCTTTATCTATCTATAATATCTCCACCTACTCCATCTCTGTGTATAAAAATCAATGGCTTGTAATTTCCACTGTGATACATCAACCAACGTATCCCTGAGCAAGACACTTTACCCATAGTTGCTCCAGACGCATGGGACCTCTGACATATATAGCAATTGTAAGTTGCTTTGGATAAAATAGTCAACTAAATGACATATAATAATGATAAAGTACAACATTTTATGAAAGAGCAAAGCTGCTTGCGGTCGGGTACGAGCAGTCAGTCGTGATCAATTTACGATGAAACAGTTCCAAACCCTGGTTAAAATTGAAATTATTCTAAGTAGAACTACTACTGCTAAATAATAAAAACACACAGGAAACTATTTAAACATTTAGAGGCCAACTCATATTCTAGCATCTATGTATCTATTGTGTTTTCCCCACTGAAACAGCTCTCTAGAAGGCACTTCATCATGTTTCATCTACTGGAAGGACATCCTAAACGGAACTTTATCAAATTTTCTCCACTAGAAGGCACTTTATAATGCTTTCTCCACTGGAAGATCATCCTATCTCACGTTTTATCTACTTAATACCTGACATTTACCTCTTAAAGTTGATATGGCAAATGCGTTAGCAAAGAAAACAGTGAAGTGAATTGAAAAACTGGTTTTATTTTAACTTTAAATGCTCATTGTAATTCATGATAACAATGTTATATCTTGACAATAAATAAAATGAAAAGAATTTCAGCATTAAGTTGTATTTTTCTGGAATTTCCTTGAAACAAATTTAGAAAAGAACTTAACACAAGACGCACCAACACAGATTTTTTTTGGGGGGGGGGGCTTAATCAGCATTTTCACAGAAAACAGTTGCAGATGTATATGAAGTTGATGAGATAAAAATATTTGTTAGTGATATTTCTAAAGAGAGCCTGTTTGAGGACAGAACAAGAGGAAGTAGAAATGATGATGATGATGATGATGGCTCAAGTGCAGCTGCTGCCAGGTGCAAATATTGTAACTGTATTCTTTTGAAACAGGGTGATACCATGGTTAAATACAGGTTAAAAACCAAGTGACCATGACTGGTATGGTTTATCTAAGGACCTTGTCTGGAGAGTCCATTGAACTGGGGAACAGAGCCAAAACAATCAAAAGAGCTACATTTTATTATTTTAACATTTTGCAGTAACACCTTTGCTGTTGAGTCAAAGCATTTCTCACCAAGAATTTTAGTGAGAGTAATAATAGTGCTATAAGCTCATCATTATTAATGCTATGTTTTTGCAATAATCATGTAATAATATCACT
This sequence comes from Perca fluviatilis, assembly GCF_010015445.1. NCBI lineage: Eukaryota > Metazoa > Chordata > Actinopteri > Perciformes > Percidae > Perca > Perca fluviatilis. Next base: position 23,339,953 of record NC_053125.1, on the reverse strand, counting down.
GTAATACTGTCAAGGAAATTGCAGGAAAATACAACTTATTGCTAGAAAATAATTCTGAAATTTTTTTCCCCAAAAATTTTTTTTTTTTATAGGGGGGGGTTTGAGAAAAAAGGGGGGGGGGGTGTATAATTTTTTTTTTTTTTTCATTTTTTTTTTGGGGGTTTTTTGCGCGCTGAAAACATGCCTGTTTGGAGCGAGCGGACTGCTTGGCCAACTTTATTGCTGCAGACAGCTTTCTCCTGGACATTGTACCCCGAAATAACTTACAGAAGGCCCCCAAAGCACTTAATGTGCAAACCAAAATCTTCAACCTCTCCCTGACACAGGCTACCATCCCAGCCTGTCTGAAGTCGGCCAACATCATCCCTGTACCCAAAAAATCTAATACGGCCAGCCTTAATGACTACCGCCCAGTGACACTAACACCCATCATCACCAAGTGCCTGGAATGGCTGGTCTTGGGTCACATCAAAGACTGTCTTCGTCCTTCACCAATTCGCTTACAGAGCAAATAGGTTGACTGAGGACGCTATAGCCATCACCCTGCACACCGCGCTGAGCCACCTGGAGCACAGAGAGAGCTATGTCAGGATGCTCTTCATTGACTACAGCTCAGCCTTCAACACAATCATCCCCGACATCCTGGTCAACAAACTGTCTGATCTGGGACTCACCTGCTCCAGGATCAAGGACTTTCTCACTAACAGACCCCAGACAGTAAAACTCGGACCCAACCTCTCCTCCATCCGATCATTGAGCACGGGCTCCCCACGAGGGTTGAAGTTTGCTGACGACAAAACAGTGGCGGGGCTGATCACTGAGGGACACGAGTCAGCCTACAGAGACGAGGTCCTGGAATTGTCCAAGTGCTGCTTGACTAACAACCTGGCTCTGAACACAGCAAAGACCAAGGAGATCATTCTGGACTTCAGAAAGCACAGGGCAGATCTGCGCCCCCTCTACATCAATGGAGACTGCGGTTCCACACCTTCACCTTATACCAGATTTTTATGATTATCACTTAAATATATAGTTTGTTCTTTATTAAAAAATTAAATAATTATTTTATTAAAATTGCAAGTTTGTTTTCTGCTACAGCATGTTTTAGACAATAGCTGAACATGCTGTAAGTGTTTGTGTAATGTGAAATATATAATTATGCAAAATAAATTAAAAATCTTTCATCTTAAAGTTACACTGACGTTTCTTAAGAATAGGGATGTAACTTCTTTTTATGTCTTTTTCCCATTGTGCATTTAATTTTTTTACTTTTGCATGTATTCTGTGTATTGTATGGTACTGTGGTAGTGATGGCACAGTGGATATGACACATGCCTTTGGTGTGGGAGACCTGGGTTTAAATCCCACTGTGATACATCAACCAATGTGTCCCTGAGCAAGACAATTAACCCATTCAATAAGGAGAGTTTGTTGCAGATATGCAAGATTTATTGTACATATGCATAATATGAATTGTACAGTCTTTGGAGATTCTACTCCATCCTTATGAAATGATTTTTAAGTTGTAGAAAGCCGAAAGTTAATCCCCCGATGGAGTCTAGACACCGGTGGTAGCGTGAGGAGACCGAAGACCAAACCGAGGACCCGACAGTAGCGGCCTGCCGGAGGAGGACCCAGGAGCCGTTCGTGATGAAGACCGGAGATGCAAGGGGAGGAGGAGGGTTGTGCTCTTTGCCTACAATGACAACTGAGCAGCAGAGAGAAGACAGGTTTAAAACAGGAATGTCATTCTGCAATTGGCTTGTGAAATTTATGGCCACTTCTGATTGGTTACGAGTAAAGTGAACTCCTCCAACAGCTGTTCAGTTTAGAAAAGAGAGAAAAGTGATCACGTTTAGAAGTCGTCCTGAAGGAATTTACACTGTGCTCCATTAGTTGCTCCAGAGGCGTGCGGCCTCTGATATATATAGTAAATAGCAATTGTAAGTCGCTTTGGATAAAAGCATTAGCTAAATGACATGTAATGTAATGTAATGTAATATTCTGGTGCTATGTAGAAGATTCACACAACGGCTCTTTATCAATACCTAAATTTACTTACCGTTTGTTTGCTAACACGTTTGCCATAGGTACTTTATAAAAGGTATATTTTAGAGGTGGTACGGTTCATGAAAAAACACCCGAACCGCTCGGTTCGCTAGTGTCGGTTCGGAGCGTGTGTGTACCGCACGGTTCGTCAGTACACTGTTAATGTGCACTAACCTCTTACTGCCGTAGTGCCCACTTTATACACTTATGTTAAAACACTTACTGGAAATGACGAGCGGGATGGGCGTGACAAACGCAACCCATGGCAGCTGATTGGACAATCGCGTCACATGGGTCTGGCTGGTCCCTAATTTCAAAACTGTCATGGCGGCTCGTTCAGAATACGATCTCATATTGTACTAAAATAGTTCACCGAAACGTGTTTCTGAAAACATTTTAATCGAGAAATAGGCCATGCAGTTGCTGAATCTGTCTTCATTTCAGATCGACAAAGGTCAGTTTAAAAGATTTTCGTCAGATTTTGAGAGACACCGAGCCGACCGCTCCTCAAGTGGAGTGGGGCGCCGCTGCAGGTCACGTCACGTCACATGCAGAAATGTCAAGTGGGAGAGAGGCTGCCCAGAGCTGTAGGATGCGCCAGCGTCGTTTATAGTCGTGTGTGTGGGAACATTTTGGATTTCATGGTACCTATGATGAAATAAAACAATATATAGAACTGCCACTGTGTGCATGTTTTGTGCAACATGCATTCAATATGCTAATTTGAGCTATATGCTGAAGTATATTCTGGAGTGTTGAAGATTAAAAGAAAAAAATAACAAGAACCGTACTGAACCGAAAACCGTGACCGTAAAACCGTGATACGAACCGAACCGTGGGTTTTGTGAACCGTACCACCCCTAATATATTTCAAGTATTGTGTTTACAAATCAAGCTTTATATTTGAACACACTACAGCTTTAATAGTAAAGCTGCCTTCAGTGGAACCAGGTGGTGATATGGCGGTACTGAGAGGCTTCATGGTTGTTCTGCCTCTGTCATCACACAGTTTGTCCAGAGGGCGGCACTATTAAGCAGAACAAAAAGGATTCTGACACACTGTTGCAAACAGGAAAGTCCATGTGATGGTTGATTAACGAAATATCTTTGTGATAGAAATGCCCACCCAATTCTAATTGAATTCTAATTCTAATTATGCACATACACCCAAGTGTATTATTGATATATATATATATATATATATATATATATATATATATATATATATATATATATATTTAATGATATTACAGTCAGATTTCTTTGAGATGTAAGAAGTTTTAAAACAAACTACTAGATTTAACAGACTCACAGACTAGCTGGTTTAGATGCTTGAGTGTTTTAATTTTGGATACTGAAAGACAAGAAAGACCAGTTCACTCTCCAGACAGAACAAAGTTGTGCTAAAAGCATTATTTTCATAACTTGTTCAGTCTCCTCTGTGTCAGCCCAGGAATCATCTGATTGTCTTGCTGCAGACAAATGGGTGAAGGACAGAACACTTAAGAATAGGGATGTAACTTCTTTTTATGTCTTTTTCCCATTGTGCATTTAATTTTTTTACTTTTGCATGTATTCTGCGTATTGTATGGTATTGTGGTAGTGATGGCACAGTGGATATGACACATGCCTTTGGTGTGGGAGACCTGGGTTTAAATCCCACTGTGATACATCAACCAAAGTGTCCCTGAGCAAGACAATTAACCCATTCAATAAGGAGAGTTTGTTGCAGATATGCAAGATTTATTGTACATATGAATTGTACAGTCTTTGGAGATTCTACTCCATCCTTATGAAATGATTTTTAAGTTGTAGAAAGCCGAAAGATAATCCCCCGATGGAGTCTAGACACCGGTGGTGGCGTGAGGAGACCGAAGACCAAACCGAGGACCCGACAGTAGCGGCCTGCCGGAGGAGGACCCAGGAGCCGTTCGTGATGAAGACCGGAGATGCAAGGGGAGGAGGAGGGTTGTGCTCTTTGCCTGCAATGACAACTGAGCAGCAGAGAGAAGACAGGTTTAAAACAGGAATGTCATTCTGCAATTGGCTTGTGAAATTTATGGCCACTTCTGATTGGTTACGAGTAAAGTGAACACCTCTAACAGCTGTTCAGTTTAGAAAAGAGAGAAAAGTGATCACGTTTAGAAGTCGTCCTGAAGGAATTTACACTGTGCTCCATTAGTTGCTCCAGAGGTGTGCGGCCTCTGACATATACAGTAAATAGCAATTGTAAGTTGCTTTGGATAAAAGCATTAGCTAAATGACATGTAATGTAATGTAATGTAATATTCTGGTGCTATGTAGAAGATTCACACAACGGCTCTTTATCAATACCTAAATTTACTTACCGTTTGTTTGCCAACACGTTTGCCATAGGTACTTTATAAAAGGTATATTTCAAGTATTGTGCTTACAAATCAAGCTTTGTATTTGAATACACTACAGCTTTAATAGTAAAGCTGCCTTCAGTGGAACCAGGTGGTGATATGGCGGTACTGAGAGGCTTCATGGTTGTTCTGCCTCTGTCATTACACAAAGTTTGTCCAGAGGGCGGCACTATTAAGCAGAACAAAAAGGATTCTGACACACTGTTGCAAACAGGAAGGTCCATGTGATGGTTGATGCATCATTAACGGCATTTCTTTGTGATAGAAACGCCCACCCAATACTCGAAAAGTGTATGTGCACCATGATATTTAATGATGTTAGAGTCAGATTTCTTTGAGATGTAAGAAGAACTACTAGATTTAACACAGACTCACAGACCAGCTGCTTTAGATGCTTGAGCGTTTTAATTTTGCATACTGAAAGACAAGAAAGACCAGTTCACTCTCCAGTCAGAATAATGTTTTGCTAAAAGCATTATTTTCATAACTCGTTCAGTCTGCTCTTAGGCCTAAGAGACAATCCAGCTCCTGTATGTCACTTGTCTCGTCAATCCTTTGGTAGCGTTACAGCGATAGAAAAGATAGAGATACTGAAATGAGATTTAGAACCTTTAGGTTATATATATAAGACTAATGACACAAAAATGACTGTGCTTGTGCTCTTGACAGGTACTTGATACCTCTGTGTAAGTTCAGGAATCATCAGATTTTCTTGCTGCAAACAAATCTTCTTCTGAATACAAACATCACTATACAAAGACATAATCTGTCATAATAAAAACATCAAGAGACTGCGTACAAGGTGATATATGGGTTTGATATAATTTTATCGTAATCGGACCTAACAGGATGTGAGTGTTTCTGTGACTTCTTGTTTAGCCTAAAGGCTGCTGGAGACAGTTGTCAACTGTCCGACTTGACAGCAGCTTTTTGTCACCACCCACTGCTGCTGCCGCCTGCTCTCGTCCACTTTACAGGCAAGGCCCAGTTCATTTCAAGCAAGCCTAATGTTATTGCTTGAGAAAAACAGCCCAATTTTTAATATCTTGTTGCAAGCAGTCCAACCTCCGGGACAACCAAAACCAAAACTGGAAGGTCCATGTGATGGTTGATGCATCATTAACGGCATTTCTTTGTGATAGAAACGCCCACCCAATACTCGAAAAGTGTATGTGCACCATGATATTTAATGATGTTAGAGTCAGATTTCTTTGAGATGTAAGAAGAACTACTAGATTTAACACAGACTCACAGACCAGCTGCTTTAGATGCTTGAGTGTTTTCATTTTGCATACTGAAAGACAAGAAAGACCAGTTCACTCTCCAGACAGAATAAAGTTGTGCTAAAAGCATTATTTTCATAACTCGTTCAGTCTCCTCTGTGTCAGCCCAGGAATCATCTGATTGTCTTGCTGCAGACAAATGGGTGAAGGACAGAACACTCTGCATCATCCCAGCATTTACCGTCTGCAAAAAAGTGATGAAAAGCTCCCAGGCCGACAGGCTCTCTGATAGACAGACAGACAGACAGGAGTTTAGGGTCTGCAACTAACAATGATTTTTATTGTAGATTAATCGATTAGTTGTTTGGTCTACAAAATGTCAGAAAATGGTCAAAACTGTCAATCAGTGTTTTCTAAATCCCAAGATGACGTCTTCAAATGTCTTCTTTTCTCCATAACTCAAAGATATTCACTTTACTGTCACAGAAGAGTGAAAAAACTAGAAAATAGTCACATTAAGGAGGCTGGAATCAAAGAATTCTGACATTTTTTCTATTAAAATTACTCAGTCGATTAATCAATTAATCTCTGCAGCTCCAGTGGAGTTGCCATGACACTAATAATTACAAGGTTGAAGGACAAGTCAGAAGAAGATGCAAATTAACCAACAAAATAAATTTTACGTAGAAGCAGTGAATCAAAAATCATCCTGATTACCTCAGCTTTAGCCAGCGATGGGTATGCCTACACAGCGACCGTTGTAGCGAATCCAACCTCTGGGACAAGATGAAGACCTCTTGACGATGTGACTTCTCCCTGAAAACAAATTTAGAAAAGAACTGATACAAGAGGCAACAAAAAAGGATTTTTTCATTTTCACAGAAACAGTTGCAGCTGGAAATGATGTCGACGAGAGAGGCCAAAATCGTTAAAGTTTTAGCTGTAAAAGGTGAAAAACCCAAACACTTTGCAGAGCTGATCATAAGAATACATTTCTGTAAAATCTGAACAAATACCAACTCACCTTCCTGAACGAGTGGCTCTATCTTCTGACCCGGCTCTGCTTCTGGAACAGCTGGAGGTTTGACACAGAACTTAGTGACTGAACTCTATGGGCTCCCTATTCTTTACAGTGAAGGACAAGACTGATTACTTCCAGTCCTAAAATAATTCCTCTTATGGTCAGTTTGAAAGGACTTTGACCCATGAATAACAAATATCTCCAATGTCCAGACAGAATAAAAGAGAAGGCGGAATCGGACTCTTTTCAGGAAATATTGATAGTAATGATAAATAAAAGAAGCAACAGAGCAGGAGGAACACTGCATGGATGTCAGTAAATAACAGGACATATTTAGAGAAGACTAACTAAATAAGTGACAAAGCATGTGGACAGTTTCTGGTCTTACAAAACACAGTTAATACTCACCAGCAGCTGTGGTCAGAGCCATCAGGGCACAGACCAGTAGAGACACAATCAGCACCTTCATGGTTGAGATGAGGATTATCTTCTTTCTTCTCAGTGTCAGCTTCAGTGTTCCTGTGTGGAGGTGATGAACAAGAGAAACACCAGCTCTTATATACAGTGAAATATCTATATATGTTTGCTTTGAACAAATATGTCAACCTACTCCACCTCTGTTTATATTGGGTATATAATGTATATAATGGCCGTTAGCCCCCAAGGCTCAAGTGGAGCTGCTGCAATATTTTGGGGGGGGTACTATCTTTACCTCTTGGGCATCAGAGCCTGTGAGCCATGCTTCTTTATACTTTATACTTAAAGTGGTGGCCATTATCCTCTGAAACTCACGGTACTTGTATATGTTATTTCATGTTATGCACTGATGCAAAGTTCCCATCCAGGGACTGACAGTTTTTCTGATAATCAGACAGGAGTTTGGGGGCTGCAACTAACAATTATTTTCATTGTTTATTAATATGTTGGTTATTTTCTCGAGCAGCTGTCACCGTAGTCCTGCTGCACTTCCTGCCACGCTCTGCGGTGCCCTGCAGTGTCCTGCTGCATCCTGTTCCATCCTACTAGATCCTTTGTGGCCTCAGCTTCTTGAAAAGCTGGACAGTTTAACATAAAAGATAATAACTTGGTTAATCACAAGACAAGTAAATCAAATTCCTCCCTATTCATTCCACAGGATACCATCTCTTTATAATACTGACCAGCAGCTCTGGTCAGAGCCATCATGGCACAAAGAAGGGCAGCCACAGTCACCATATTCATGTTGGTGATGATTTCAATAAACCTTTAAAAAAAAAAAAAAGGGGTGTTAATTGGTGCACCATGGTAATATCAACTATCAGTCCATTAAAGGAAAGAACAGAAGAGAGTTTGTACCAAACCTGCAGATCAGAGTTTATATACAGTTACTTATCTTGTCATCTATTACACAACAGGGAACTGAGGGCACAAACCAACAAACACACACACACACACACACACACACACACACACACACACACACACACACACACACACACACACACACACACACACACACACACACACACACACACACACACACACACACACTGCCATCAGTTGTAATACACTCATAAACTTAAAAATGCAATTTGTTACTTGTATGTCAACAAAATGATATTGTATAGGCCGTTGTAGGATGCCGTTGTGTTTCCTGTTCTGTACTGCACTGCAATGGATCATGGGACTATGTTGCACTGTTCCTGTCCTAGTTTAAGTGTGTTAATTATGTTCTGTTAGTATTTTGGGTGTGCATTTATGTTATCTGGGTTTTAGTGTTGTTTGGGTGATTCAGTGGTCATGTTTATTTACATTTGTTAGGTCATCATGACTGAGACACTGAGGTAGATTGATCTCATTCTGTGCATTGAGTATACGTAGAATGACAATGAACTGGATATCAGTAGCTCTGGCTCTTGAGTGAATATTTCCATGCAGCTCACCACAATATATTTAGTGTATCCTAAAGATTAGTAGAAGTGTAATTTTAAAGTACAATTTTTTTTTTTTTATGGTGGAATTATGTTCACCATAAAAATAACAAAGCCATGAAATAAAAACTACGTTATTGCCTTCTTTTTTTTAAAACCAACTATATTTGCAGTTTCCTCTGTGCCTTGATGAGTAAAGAACTAAAATGATATTTGCTCAGCTGTTTCAAGTTTTAGTCAATATCCGCAGGACAAAAAGTATTAGCATCAACACTTAAAGTGCCAATAGCAAAAGTACTTTTTGTGCAGAATCATATACTATCAGGGAGGTATATGATTGGCCCCAAATTTATTCTGCAGCAGTCCCCAAACATACAGCCAATGTCATTAAGAACTATCTTCAGTGTGAAGAAGAACAAGGAGTTCTGGAAGTGATGGTATTTATTTTTATTTATTTAGTTAGGATCCCCATTAGTTGTTAGTAACACTTATTCTTCCTGTGGTCCACACAAAAGATAAAACAAGACAATCAACGTTACGTTAATACTTCCATATTATCTTACAATAAACAAATACTATATCATTAATAATTCCACAATGAAATGCAGTTCTACTGATACATTCCCCTTTCCTTCTCAAGAAACGTTTGACACTAGTATCCAATGGACACGTTGGTACTTAGGTAAACAACAGAATATTAATCCCCATTCACATCCCCCCTATCATATGCAGATAAGAGATTATTTCTTTTTGACCAATTGCTATTTGAACCCCCTTTTTAAAACTGATCTCACAGTAGAATGGAGTTGTTTATCCGTTCGTCCAAGTAATTTAAAGCATTTTTGTCCATGGCCAGAGACTACTAGTACTTGAGACTGTTGCTGAAGTACTGGATTTCTCTCACAATTCCATCAGTCCTACTGTTAGTAGAATCTGCCCCCACAGAGCCCTGATCTCAACATCATCAAGTCTGTCTGGGATTACATGAAGAAACACCAGGATTTTAGGAAGCCTACATCTGCAGAAGATCTGTGGTTAGTTCTCCAAGATGTTTGGATCAACCTACCTGCTGAGTTCCTTCAAAAATGGTGTGCAAGTGTACCTAGAAGAATTGATGCTGTTTTGAAGGCAAAGGGTGGTCACACTAAATATTGTTTTTTGATTTAGATGTCTCTTCTGTTTATTCACTGCATTTTGTTTATTGATGCACATAGACTATTAGCAGTTCCATTTTTGAAAGCTATCTTAGTTTACAGCATTTTTGTCACACCTGCCTCAAACATTTGCACAGTACTGTATATTATTGTACTATAATTAGTACAATAAGTAAGGAAAGGGGAACTCCTCTCCCTGGCCTGTAAGTCCTGTATGTTAACGCCCACCCATCCTCCCCGGCCACCTCCCTACGCGGCCAGCAGCGTTCTTATACAGCAGCAGTCAATGTGGTGCATTCGGCAAGAAAAATACATCATACGAATTACAGTGCTTAACTTTTTGTAGCTTTTGGTACGTATGGTTCATGAGAACAGGCTGGTGCAGACATACTGGTAAAATTGTACTAGCCTAACTATTTTTTTCAGATTAATTGAGTAAACTAAGGCCTAAAAACATTTTATAAGTAAGTGACTAATGTAAAACCATATGTAGCCTAATATTGGATACAAGATCATGTTTATAAAAGCTGCTCTTAAGTAGGCCTACAATTTTACCAAACCCCACATAGCAGCACAAAGCAGAATTCCTACAATTAAACGGGACAGTGAAGTGATCTCACGTATGTTTGGGGGGCGGTTATTAACTATAAGAAAGAGCTGGGGTGCCTGGTTAGATCTCCTGGTAGATCGGGCGCCTGGTTAGCTCTCCTGGTGGAGCAGGCGCCCATATAGAGGTTTACTCCTCGACGCAGTAGTTGCGGGTTCGACAACGACCTGCAGCCCTTTGCTGCGTGTCATTCCCCCACTCTCTCCCCTTTCAAGTCTAATCTGACTCTTAGAAATAAAGGCCTTAAATGCCCAAACAATAATCTTAAAAAAGAGTTGAGAGAGCAAGTGGCAAAAGACGTGGTTGCGACATCAACTCTGTTAACCAGGTGTTTCCTTTACTCAAAATAGCAAAGCTTGCTATGTGTTTTTAACGCCCATTTAAAAACGGGGACAGGCCACCAAAAACGGGGACGTCTGGTCACCATGGACCTATACGCTGGTCACATTAGTAAGGCAGCCCCCCCTGGTCAAAATACGTTCCTGCATGGCTGTAGTTTACCGATTTACATGTGAAAATATGTTGGCTCTATACACGCTAAAAGTATTGTTTTTTTAAATGGTCTGGTGGGTTTAGCACTAGCAACCTAAGAGCTGTTTCTGTGCATAGTATAGTATATACTACTGACTTACTGTGTAATTCAACTCCAGAGGAAAACATTGTACTACTACTAATGTTACTGGTTACGTTGCAGATTCAGATTCTACTCACAAAATAAACGGTTCTCGAGATATTTGAAACACACACACACACACACACACACACACACACACACACACACACACACACACACACACACACACACACACACACACACACAGTCAATTTATAGTTAGATAGTTAGATACTGCCTCTGTCATTACACATAGTTTGTCCAGAGGGTGGCACTATTATGCAAAACAAAAAGGATTCTGACACACTGTTGCAAACAGGAAGGTCCATGTGATGGTTCATGCATTATTAATGGCATATCTTTGTGATAGAAATGCCCACTTATTACTTAAAGGTGGATGTGCACAATGCTATTTAATAATGTTACAGTTATAGTATATACAGTTATTATTATTATTGGTGTGGGTGGTGATGGCGCAGTGGATATGACACATACCTTTGGTGTGGGAGATCTGGGTTGAATTCCCACTGTGATACATCAAACAACATGTCCCTGAGCAAGACACTTTACCTATAGTTGCTCCAGAGGCATGGGACCTCTGACATATATAGAAATAGTAAGTCGCCTTGGATAAAAGCGTCAGCTAAATGACATATAATATGTAATATAATAATGATTATATTAAATGATAAAGTACAACATTTTATGAAAGAGCAAAGCTGCTTGCAGTCGGGTACGAGCAGTCAGGCCTGATTAATTTACAATGAAACAGTTCCAAACCCTGGTTAAAATTGAAATTATTCTAAGTAGAACTACTACCGCTTTATAATGAAAATACACAGGAAACTATTTAAACATTTAGAGGCCAACTCATATTCTAGCATCTATGGCACCGCATTGTGTTTTCTCCACTGAAACATCACTCTAGAAGGCACTTCATCATGTTTTATCTACTGGAAGGACATCCTAGACATTACTTAATCAAATTTTCTCCACTAGAAGGCACTTTTTAACGCTTTCTCCACTGGAAGATCATCCTATCTCACGTTTTATCTACTTAATACCTGAAATATACCTCTTAAAGTTGATATGGCAAATGCGTTAGCAAACAAAACATTTTTCTGGAATTTCCTTGAAATAAATTTAGAAAAGAACTTAACACAAGAGGCACCGACACAGTTTTTTTTTTTGGGAGCTTAACCAGCATTTTCACAGAAAACAGTTGCAGATGTATATGGAGTTGACGAGAGAAAAATATTTGTTAGTGATATTTCTAAAGAGAGCCTGTTTGAGGACAGAACAAGAGGAAGTAGAGATGATGATGACGATGATGATGATGATGGCTCAAGTGGAGCTGCTGCCAGGTGCAAATATTGTAACTGTATTCTTTTGAAGCAAGGCGTTACCGTGGGTAAATACAGGTTAAAAACCAATTGACCATGACTGGTATGGTTTATCTAAGGGCCTTGTCTGGAGAGTCTATGGAACTGGGGAACAGAGTCAAAACAATCAAAAGAGATTTTTTTTTTTTTTTTACATTTTACAGTCACATACCAAAGTGTTGAAGCACGGTCACCTTTACCGGTTGAGTCAAAACATTTTTCACCAAGAATTTTAGTGAGAGTAATAATAATGCTATACGCTCATTATTAAAGCTACATTTTTACAATAATCATGGAGTAATATCACTGTAATACTGTCAAGGAAATTGCAGGAAAATACAACTTATTGCTAGAAAATAATTCTGAGATTCTTTCCTGACCAAATGCTTATTTTATACTGAGAGGTTTTAAGGTAACTAGTGCAGTGAGAGCTGAAAACGTGCCTGTTTGGAGCGAGCTGACTGCTTGGCCTCCTTTATTGCTGCATACAGCTTTCTCCTGAACCATTGTACCCCGAAATAACATACAGAAGGCACCCAAAGCACTTAATGTGCAAACCAACATCTTCAACCTCTCCCTGACACAGGCTACCATCCCAGCCTGTCTGAAGTCGGCCAACATCATCCCTGTACCCAAAAAGTCAAATGCGCCCAGCCTTAATGACTACCGCCCAGTGACACTAACACCCATCATCACCAAGCACCTGGAACGGCTGGTCTTGGGTCACATCAAAGACTGCCTTCGTCCCAACTTCGACCCACACCAATTTGCTTACAGAGCAAATAGATTGACTGAGGACGCTATAGCCATCACCATACACACCGCTCTGAGCCACCTGGAGCACAGAGAGAGCTATGTCAGGATGCTCTTCATTGACTACAGCTCAACCTTCAACACAATCATCCCCGACATCCTGGTCAACAAACTGTCTGATCTGGGACTCCACCCACTCACCTGCTCCAGGATCAAGGACTTTCTCACTAACAGACCCCAGACAGTAAAACTCGGACCCAACCTCTCCTCCATCCGATCATTGAGCACGGGCTCCCCACGAGGGTGTGTACTGAGCCCAGTGCTCTACACCCTCTACATCGCCGACTGCAGACCCAGCCACACCAGCAACACCATACTGAAGTTTGCTGACGACACAACGGTGGTGGGGCTGATCTCTGAGGGAGACGAGTCAGACTACAGAGACTAGGTCCTGGAATTGTCCAAGTGCTGCTTGGCTAACAACCTGGCTCTGAACACAGCAAAGACCAAGGAGATCATTCTGAACTTCAGAAAGCACAGGGCAGATCTGCACCCACTCTACATCAACGGAGACTGTGTAGAGAGGTTCCACACCTTCACCTTCCTGGGCACCATGAGCTCTGCCGACCTCTCCTGGACGGCAAACACCACAGCCATTATTAAAAAGGCACAGCAACGCCTGCACTTCCTGAGAGCGCTCAGGAAGAACGACGTCGGCAAGGAGCTGCTAGTGACCTTCTACCGCTCCACCGTCGAAAGCATCCTAACATACTGCATCACGGTGTGGTACTCCCATGCACTGAGGCAGAACGGAAGAAGATCCAGAGAGTGGTCAACACCGCGCAGAGGATCATCGGCTGCACCTTCCCCTCCCTGAAGGACATTCATTCATCCCGCTGCCTCAGCAGAGCTAAGGCTAGCATCAAAGACTGCACCCATCCTGCCTAGTCCCTGTTTGACCTGCTGCCCTATGGCAGGCGCTACAGGTCAATCAGGACCAGGACAAATAGACTCAGGATCAGCTTCTTTCCACAAGCCATCACCCCACTGAAAACACTCACGCACACACATTCACACCTTCACATACGGACCATGTGCAATAACTAGTACTTTTAGTGTGTATATTTCTTTCTATTTTATGATTGTATTGTTTTACTCTTTATTTCTTGTCTTTTTAGATTCAGATTTATGTTTACTGGGTGTACTGCTGCTAAAAAGTTCGTTGTTAATTTTGTACAATGACAATAAATCTTCTGATTCTACTGTGTACTTCTCCAGAGGAACACATTGTACTACTACATTTACCTGAAAGAGTAGTGTTACGGTTTTACGTTGCAGATTCAGATTTTACTCACAAAATGAACGGTTCTCGACACACACACACACACACACACACACACACACACACACACACACACACACACACACACACACACACACACACACACACTATACAAAAAAAAGAAATACAAAAAGTACTGCGTTGTACAGAATCATGTATAGAGCTAAACTGCTAGCATTACAATAGATGGTATGAACAAATAAATGCAGCGCAATAAACAAATTATCTGGTACACTGAAACATCAATGGCATGATATACAAACAACATGCTTAGGCTCAGCTAGTATTACTTCAAATCATTTCCACTATAAGTTATCTACACAGCAACATGTGTTCAACTACATGTGCTCAACTAAACATTCTCAAGCACAACAGGGTTAGGCAACACCTGCCACAAACACCCTTCAATTCAGGCTGCTATACACCGGTAAAGAAAGGTTCACTTACAGCCATTGCTTTCTGAAGCACTACAACCTAGGATGGGAAGTGATTTCTTCTGGTGCTGATGCATTTCTGGCAAACAGATGCATGAAGGAGGGTGGGAAGATTTTAAAAACTACCTATTCTCTACTTCCTGTTTCCTACTTTCTGCTTCCTGTGTGTAACACCTACATAGGAAAGTCCAATAGGTGGCATGATTTCACATGTTTCCAGGCAGAGGACAGAACAAACATTGAATTATACATTTGAATATGTCTGATATATGTCTGAGAAAATTTACTTTATGTTTTTGATGTTTTTTTATCAGTGTTTTGTTTCTTTGGTATTTATCTAGTTTTGGAGTAGCTGCATGTGTCGTCTTATTTCACAACACCCTGCAGAAATGTCTCACAAACAAGGTTAATTATCCCAAAATTAGGAAAACTTTATTGTGTTGACAGATATGTAGCAGGAGCCTACAGAATATATTAAAATCTAATCTAATGAATACAAATGAGGTATTGTCTGCTTGGGTTTTAATTATACATGCACACAGCCAATTAAAGAAAAAGTCAGTGAAATACCAGATTTTTATGACTTATCACTTAAATATATAGCATGAACAAATTGCAGTTTACAAAGAGGTGTTTCTGTTAGAAATGGGGTTGACAAAATAAATGCACCTAGTATACCAGTATAACACACCAGTATAACACAGTTCAAGAAACTAAAACCTACAAAATGGACATATTAAATCAGCACCTCTCTAAGACAAAATCTGAACATTATAACCTTCAAGAAGGAGGACTTATTGCAGGACTGTTCAATTATATTTTTTTCTTTATTAAAAATAAAATAATAATATTATTAAAATTGCAAATAGTGTTTTAGACAATAGCTGAACATGCTGTATGTGTTTGTGTAATGTGAAATATATCATTATGCAAAAAAACAATATATTTTAAATTGAACATCTTTAATCTTAAAGTTAGACTGACATTTCTTAAGAATGGGGATGTAACTTCTTTTTATCTCTTTTTCGCGTTGTGCATTTCAATTTTCAACTTTTGCATGTATTCTGCGTATTGTATGGTATTGTTGTGGTGATGGCGCAGTGGATATGACACATACCTTTGGTGTGGAAGACCTGGGTTTAAATCCAACTGCAAGAAATCAACCAATGTGTCCCTGAGCAAGACAAGTAACCCATAGTTGCTCTAGAGGTGTGCAGCCTCTGATATATATATATATATATATATATATATATATATATATATATATATATATATATATATATATATATATATATATATATATATATGTTATGTAATGTAATATTCTGGTGCTATGTAGAAGTCATCAGACTCACAGACCGGTTCTTTATGAATACCTAAATTTACTTACAGTTTTGTTTACTGACACTTTTGCCGTAAATTCTTTATAAAAGTTATATGTCAGGTGTTGTGTTCACACATCAAGCTTTGTATTTGAATACACTACAGCTTTAATAGTAAAGCTGCCTTCAGTGGAACCAGGTGGTGATATGGCGGTACTGAGAGCCTTCATGGTTGTTCTGCCTCTGTCATTACACAAAGTTTCTCCAGAGGGCGGCACTATTAAGCAGAACAAAAAGGATTCTGACACACTGTTGCAAACAGGAAGGTCCATGTGATGGTTGATGCATCATTAACGGCATTTCTTTGTGATAGAAACGCCCAACAATACTCGAAAAAGTGTATGTGCACAATTATATTTAATGATGTTACAGTCAGAGTTCTTTGAGATGTAAGAAGTTTTAAAACAAACTACTAGATTTAACACAGACTCACAGACCAGCTGGTTTAGATGCTTGAGTGTTTTAATTTTGCATACTGAAAGACAATAAAGACCAGTTCACTCTCCAGACAGAATACAGTTTTGCTAAAAGCATTATTTTCATAACTCGTTCAGTCTGCTCTTAGGCCTAAGAGACAATCCAGCTCCTGTATGTCACTTGTCTCTTCAATCCTTTGGTTCCGTTACAGCGATAGAAAAGATAAAGATATGAAATGAGATGTAGAGCCTTTAGGTTATATATATGAGACTGATTACACAAAAACAGTATTTGTGCTCTCGACAGGTACTTGATGCCTCTGTGTCAGCCCAGGAATCATCTGATTTTCTTGCTGCAAACAAATGGGTGAAGGGCAAAACACTCGACATCATCGCAGCATTTTCCGTCTGCAAAAACCAAAAACACAGGAGGAAACAACTGGAGACTGTGTACAAGTTTGATAACATTTTATCGTAATCGGACCAAACAGGATGTGAGTGTTTCTGTGACTTCTTGTTCAGTCTAAAGGCTGCTGGAGACAGTTGTCAACTGTCCGACTTGACAGCGCCTTTTTGTCACTATGTCCAGTATACCTCAAGAATGCATATATGACGCTGAAAGGAAGTACAATAGGGGCTCTTTAAAATATAATTAAACATTTTGTGTGTGTGTGTGTGTGGGGGGGGGGTTCTGCATTTTTCCACCATAGTTATTCAATGTATTTACATTCTGTAATTGCCTCTCAAGGTAATCTTAGAATTGACGTGCATGAAAAAAACTATATTTTTGCATGTAATGTTTTGCCTTAAGTGTTAAAACTCTAACCTCTCAATAAATATAATGTAATTTGATTTACCTGAATAGTTCATTTGTAAACAGTGCTGTCTGCCCTGATAGTTGTCGGGCTCTGCAGCACACCAGTTCACGTAGATGAAACGTGAACCATCACTCCACAGCCAAATACTGTCCTAGAGACAAGAGAACAGAATATTACAATGAAATAACTGTCAGATCGTGTGTACTCATATATAAGAATAGCCTACCTCTTGGGCATTGGAGCCTCCGATCCATGTTTCTTTAGACTCATGACTGGTGGTCGCTATCAGCTTCTGAATCTCCTGGTATTCCTGTATGTTGTGCACTGATTCAAGGTTCCCACCCAGGGACTGACAGTCTCTCTGATAAACAGACAGACAGACAGACAGACAGGAGTTTAGGGGCTACAACAAAGAATGATTTTCATTGTTTATTAATCGATTAGTTGTTTGGTCTACAAAAGTCAGAAAATGTTAAAAAAATGATCGTCGATCAGTGTTTTCCAAATCCCAAGATGACATCTTCAAATGTCTTGTTATGTCCACAACTCAAAGATATTCAGTTTACTGTCACAGAAGAGTGAAGAAACTAGAACACATTAAAGAGGCTGGAATCAAAGAAATGTTGACATTTTTTCTATTAAAATTACTTTTTTTCGATTAATTTCTGCAGCTCTAGTGGAGTTGCCATGACACTAATAAATAGAAAGGTTGAAGGACAACAAGTCAGAAGAAGACGCCAAATAATCCCGTGTGCAAATTAACACAAACAAAATAAAGTTTACGTAGAAGCAGTGAATCAACAATCATCCTGATTACCTCAGCTTTAGCCCAAGTCATGGCTGTTGGAACCA
The DNA here is from genome assembly GCF_010015445.1 of Perca fluviatilis. Lineage (NCBI taxonomy): Eukaryota > Metazoa > Chordata > Actinopteri > Perciformes > Percidae > Perca > Perca fluviatilis. The sequence goes on along the minus strand of NC_053125.1, from coordinate 23,321,610 downwards.
GAGGTGGGTAGTAACGAGTTACATTTACTCCGTTACATTTACTTGAGTAAGTTTTTGAAAAAATTATACTTCTAGGAGTAGTTTTAAATCACTATACTTTTTACTTTTACTTGAGTAGATTTGTGAAGAAGAAACTGTACTCTTACTCCGCTACATTGGGCTACAATGAGCTCGTTACTTTTCTTTTTACTTCTTTGGTATTCTACGCGTCATTGTTTGTATTGCCCCGCGTACGCCTCATTTTAATGTTTTATTTTGAAAAAAAAAAAAAAAAAAAAAAAAGACACACACAGAGAGAGAGAGAGACTTCCGCCAAAGGCTCTACCACGTACGTGACTGTGTTTCACCAATCAAACGTCGTTGTGCAGTCTCGTCAGCTGGCAACAAAAAATAGGCGACGCTGATGCGTAAATCAACGCTTATCAACATCACTTCCCCATCAGTCAGGACCAAGATCTGACCATAATTACACTTGTGCTTTCCATAAACTGCCGTAATTAGCCTATTATTTCAGTTGCAATACTGCCAGTGGAAGCGATCGTGAGAGCAAATAAAAAATATAAAAAACATAATTCAAACCGCTGTGCGCATTGGCTCAAGAAGCAGAGAAATAGCCGATATGTAATTCCCTCCCATTCAAATCTATATATTTCATAAATATACCCATCAGGGAATGTTTACGGCGTTGTCGGTCCCTAAATGTTTTAACTTTTATGAGTGCACTCTTCCCCCGTGTCTCTCTCTCTCTCTCTCTCTCTCTCTCTCTCTCTCTCTCTCTCTCTCTCTCTCTCTCTCTCTCTCTCTCTCTCCGCACCGAGCTCCGCCTGATCTTCTATAAGAACGGTGATGCCGTTATCAATCGAGTAGGCCTATTGATTGGTCAGTAGGCGGTGCTTTTACACCGGTTGATCTCTGATCTCCAACATAACCTGCTCCCGACCAGGTTAGGCGTCGAGCATGAGTTACCACGGCGATTTAACCCGGTATTAAGTGATCCACCTTCGTGATAAAGAAAACCCTGGGTTGAACCTGAAGTTAGCTGTTAACCCCAAATCTTGCTTCATAGTACAGGCCTCTGGCCTCATAATGAAAGCATGTTTACCTTAGTAAAAGTGCCAAACAGCAGCTCCATTACCTTGTTCTAGTTCTGCCTGCAGAGCCTGGTAAAAAAAAGTAGGTTTGGAAATTTGTGTTACTTGTGCTTATTTATTTTTATGTATTATTATTTCATGTATTTTATTTTTTAAGTACTTGAATTTACCTGGATTATTTTAATGTAATCTATTTTGTAATTAATTAATTTTTATTTATTTTATTGATTGGATGAACTATATTTTGCCTAAGGATGATTATTTTGTATTTTTGTCCATCTGATTGAATGCTTATGTTAAAAAATAAATCAGACGTTACTCAACAGTTACTCAGTACTTGAGTAGTTTTTTCACCGAGTACGTTTTTACTCTTACTCAAGTAATTATTTGGATGGCCACTTTTTACTTTTACTTGAGTCATATTATTCTGTAGTACAATACCGAGTACAATTTTTGTCTACTCTACCCACCTCTGGTTGGAACGTAGAGGAAACAGCGACCGTTGTAGCGAGTCCAACCTCTGGGACAAGATAAAGACTTCTCGACGATGTGACTTCTCCCTGAAAACATATTTAGAAAAGAACTGAACACAAGAGGCAACAACGAAGGTTTTTTTCATTTTCACAGAAACAGTTGCAGCTGTAAATGATGTCGACGATAGAGGCCAAAACCGTTAAAGTTTCAGCTGTAAAAGGTGAAAGACCCAAACACTTTGCAGAGCTGATCATAAGAATGTGTTTCTGTAAAATCTGAACAAATACCAACTCACCTTCCTGAACGAGTGGTCCTATCTTCTGACCCGGCTCTGCTTCTGGAACAGCTGGAGGTTTGACACAGAACTTAGTGACTGAACTCTATGTGCTCCCTATTCTTCACAGTGAAGAAGGACAAGACTGTTTACTTCCAGTCCTAAAATAATTCCTCTTATGGTCAGTTTGATAGGACTTTGACCCATGAATAACAAATCTCTCCAATGTCCAGCCAGAATAAAAGAGGAGGTGGCATCGGCCTCTTTAGCAAGAAATATTGATAGTAATGATAAATAAAAGAAGCAACAGAGCAGGAGGAACGCTGCATGGATGTCAGTAAATAATAGGACATATTTGGAGAAGACTAACTAAATAAGTGACAAAGCATGTGGACAGTTTCTGGTCTTACAGACCCCAGTTAATACTCACCAGCAGCTGTGGTCAGAGCCATCAGGGCACAGACCAGTAGAGACACACAGTAGAGACACAGTAGAGACACAAAAGCACCTTCATGGTTGAGATGATGCAAATGGTAAAAATGATCTTCAACAAAGAAAAAACAGATGTGTTAGTGATATTTCTGAAGAGAGCCCCTTCGAGTACAGGACAAGAGGAAGTAGAGATGATAATAGGAGACAACAGAGCATAAGAAACAAGGGAGTGAGAAAAGAGATGAAGCAAACCTTCTGCAGGATTATCTTCTTTCTTCTCAGTGTCAGCTTCAGTGTTCCTGTGTGGAGGTGATGAACAAGAGAAACACCAGCTCTTATATACAGTGATTTATCTTTCTATATTTGCTTTGAAAATGAATATCTTCACCTACTCCACCTCTGTGTATATTAGGGCTAAAAAAGACTCAAGTTGAGCTGCTGCCAAGTGCAAATATTGTAACTGTATCATGTGAAGTAGGATGTTACATATCTCTTGGGCATCAGAGCCTCCGTGCCATGCTTCTGTATACTTTATAATTAAATTGGTGGCCATTATCCTCTGAATCTCACGGTACTCGAATATGTTAAGTCATGTTATGATCTGATGCAAGGTTCCCACCCAGGGACTGACAGTTTTTCTGATAAATAGACAGGAGTTTAGGGGCTGCAACTAACAATTATTTTCATCGTTGATTAATATGTTGGTAATTTTTGTTGTTTGGTCTATAAATTGTCAGAAAATGGTGATGACGGTCAGTGTTTCCCAGAGCCCAAGATAACATCCTCAAATATCTTGTTTGACTTGTTTTGGGACCAATTAAGAGAATAAAGGGTAAGTCTTTGGTTAAAGTCTCTACGTCATCTCTATAAGTTTAGATTATTGCATTGCAAAAAACCAAAAGACAAGATCCTATCATGACAACCGACTGACTTATTAGATCCTTTGTGGCCTCGGCTTCTTTAACAGCTGGACAGTTTAACATAAAAGATAATAACTTGGTTAATCACAAGATAAGTAAATCAAATTCCTCCCTATTCATTCCACAGGATACCATCTCTTTATAATACTGACCAGAAGCTCTGGTCAGAGCCATCATGGCACAAAGAAGGGCAGCCACAGTCAGCATCTTCATGTTGGTGATGATTTCAATAAACCTTTGAGAAAGAGACACAGACATGTTAATCATGCACCATGGTAATATCAACTATCAGTCCATTAAAGGAAAGAACAGAAGAGAGTTTGTACCAAATATGCAGATCAGAGTTAATATACAGTTACTTATCTTGTCATCTATTACACAACAGGGAACTGAGGGCACAAACCAACAAACAAACACACACACACACACACACACACACACACACACACACACACACACACACACACACACACACACACACACACACACACACACACACACACACACACAGTCATCAGTTGTAATACACTCAGAAACCTAAAAATGCAATTTGTTACTTGTATGTCAACAAAATTATATTGTATCAGCCGGCAGGATGCCGTTGTTTTTACTGTTCTGCACTGCAGTGCAATGGATCATGGGACTATGTTGTACTGTTCCTGTCCTAGTTTAAGTGTGTTAATTATGTTCTGTTAGTATTTTGGGTGTGCATTTATGCTAAGTGGGTTTTAGTGTTGTTTGGGTGATTCAGTGTTCATGTTTATTTACATTTGTTAGGTCATCATGACTGAGACACTGAGGTAGATTGATCTCATTCTGTGCATTGAGTATACGTAGAATGACAATGAACTGGATATCAGTAGCTCTGGCTCTTGAGTGAATATTTCCATGCAGCTCACCACAATATATTTAGTGTATCCTAAAGGTTAGTAGAAGTGTAATTTTAATGTACATTTAATTTATTTTATGGTGGAATTATGTTCACCATAAAAATAACAAAGCCATAAAATAAAAAACTACGTTATTGCCTTTTTTTTTTAACCAACTAATTTATATTTGCAGTTTCCTCTGTGCCAGGATGAGTAAAAAACTAAAATTATATTTGCTCAGCTGTTTCAAGTTTTAGTCAATATCCGCAGGACAAAAACTATTAGCATCAATACTGAAATTACCAATAGCAAAAGTACTTTTCGTGCAGAATCATATACCGTCAGGGAGGTGTATGATTAGCCCCAAATGTATTCTGCAGCAGTCCCCAAACATACAGCCAACGTCATTAAGAACTATCTTCAGTGTAAAGAAGAACAAGGAGTCCTGGAAGTGATGGTAATTATTTATTTAGGATCCCCATTAGTTGTTACCGAAGTAACAACTATTCTTCCTGTGGTCTGCACAAAATATAAAACAAGACAATCAACGTTACATTAATACTTCCATATTATTATTATTACAATAAATAAAGACTATATAATTAATAATTCCACATTATCAATAAAATGCAGTTCTAATGATACATTCCCCTTTCCTTCTCTACAAACGTTTGACACAAGTAGCCAATGGACACGTTGGTACTTAGGTAAACAACAGAACATTAATCCCGATTCACATCCCCCCTATCATATGCAGATAAGAGATTATTTCTTTTTGACTAATTGCTAATTGAACCCCCTTTTTAAAACTGATCTCACAGTAGAGTGGAGTTGTTTATCCGTTCGTCCAAGTAATTTAAAGCATTTTTGTCCACGGCCAGAGACTACTAGTACTTGAGACTGTTGCTGAAGTACTGGATTTCTCTCACAATTCCATCAGTCCTACTGTTAGTAGAATCTGCCCCCACAGAGCCCTGATCTCAACATCATCAAGTCTGTCTGGGATTACATGAAGAAACACAAGGATTTTAGGAAGCCTACATCTACATATTAGCAGTTCCATTTTTGAAAGCTTTCTTAGTTTACAGCATTTTTTTCACACCTGCCTCAAACTTTTGCACAGTACTATATATTATTGTACTTTAATTAGTACAATAAGTAAGGAAGGGGGAACTTCTCTCCCTGGCCTGTAAGTCCTGTATGTTAACGCCCACCCATCCTCTCCGGCCACTTCCCTACGCGGCCAGCAGCGTTCTTATACAGCAACAGTCAATGTGCTTTATTCAGCAAGAAAAACGTATACATCATACGAATTACAGTGCTTAACATTTCGTAGCTTTTGGTACATATGGTTCATCAGAACAGGCTGGTGCAGACATACTGGTAAAATTGTACTGGCCTAACTATTTTTTTCAGATTAAATAATTAAACTAAGGCCTAAAAACATTTTATAAGTAAGTGACTAATGTAAAACCATATGTAGCCTAAAATTAGATACAAGACCATGTGTATAAAAGCTGCTCTTAAGTAGGCCTGCAATTTTCCCAAACCCCACAGAGCAGCACAAAGCAGAATTCCTACAATTAAACAGGACAGTGAAGGGATCTCATGTATGTTTGTGGGGCGATCTTTATCTATCTATAATATCTCCACCTACTCCACCTTTGTGTATAAAAATCAATGGCTTGTGACAGATCCGGTAGAACAGGATTTCCTGGGAGCATGACAACGTGTCAGGACAAACTGTTCAGACAATAGATGGTTGGAGAAGCTAAAACATAAAGATTACATGATTATATTAAATGATAAAGTACAACATTTTATGAAAGAGCAAAGCTGGGTGCAGTCGGGTACGAGCAGCCAGTCGTGATTAATTTACGATGAAACAGTTCCAAACCCTAAAATTGAAATTATTATAAGTAGAACTACTACCGCTTTATAATGAAAACACACAGAAAACTATTTAACCATTTAGAGGCCAACTCATATTCTAGCATCTATGGCACCGCATTGTGTTTTCCCCACTGAAACAGCTCTCTAGAAGGCACTTCATCACGTTTTATCTACTGGAAGGACATCCTAAACGGAACTTTATCAAATTTTCTCCACTAGAAGGGACTTTATAACGCTTTCTCCACTGGAAGATCATCCTATCTCACGTTTTATCTACTTAATACCTGACATATGCCTCTTAAATTTGATATGGCACATGCATTAGCAAACAAAACAGTAATTGAATTGTAAAACAGGTTTTATTTAATTTTAAATGGTCATTGTAATTTATGTAATAACAAGGTTATATCTCGACAATAAATAAAATGAAAAGAATTTCAGCATTAAATTGTATTTTTCTGGAATTTCCTTGAAACAAATTTAGAAAAGAACTTAACACAAGAGGCACCGACACAGATTTTTTTTTTTTTTTTGGGCTTAATCATCATTTTCACAGAAAACAGTTGCAGATGTATATGGAGTTGACGAGAGAAAAATATTTTTTTGTGATATTTCTAAAGAGAGCCTGTTTGAGGACAGAACAAGAGGAAGTAGAAATGATGATGATGACGATGATGATGATGATGGCTCAAGTGGAGCTGCTGCCAGGTGCAAATATTGGAAGTGTATTCTTTTGAAGCAAGGCGTTACCGTGGGTAAATACAGGTTAAAACCCAATTGACCATGACTGGTATGGTTTATCTAAGGACCTTGTCTGGAGAGTCTATGGAACTGGGGAACAGAGCCAAAACAATCAAAAGAGCTACACCCCCCAGTGTTGAGGCACGGTCACCTTTACTTTTTGAGTCAAAGCATTTTTCACCAAGAATTTTAGTGAGAGTAATAATAGTGCTTAAGCTCATTATTATTAAGGCTACGTTTTTACAATAATCATGGAGTAATATCACTGTAATACTGTCAAGGAAATTGCAGGAAAATACAACTTATCGTTAGAAAATAATTCTGTAATTCTTTCCTGACCAAATGCTTATTTTATACTGAGAGGTTTTAAGGTAACTAGTGCAGTGAGCGCTGAAAACGTGCCTGTTTGGAGCGAGGTGACTGCTTGGTCTCCTTTATTGATGCATACAGCTTTCTCCTGAACCATTGTACCCCGAAATAACTTACAGAAGGCCCCCAAAGCACTTAATGTGCAAACCAACATCTTCAACCTCTCCCTGACACAGGCCACCATCCCAGCCTGTCTGAAGTTGGCCCACATCATCCCTGTACCAGGGCTGGACTGGGACAAAAAATTGGCCCTGGCATTTTTGGCCCAGGCGGCCCACACCCACCGTGATTGGTCAGACACTCTGCAGACAGTCCTCTATAAATATGCGTACATTCTATGATATGAGTTGCCTAGTGTTCTGCGTTCATGTGACAGTTTTGGATCCTTCAAGACTTATCTGTTGAGCTTACACTTAAATAATTCATTCATTCTTAGAGTTATGATTTGTATATTTATGGTATTTTTATTATTTTTTATTATTGATATTTGATATTGTATTGCCATTATTGTTATTACTATTTTGCTTAATATTGGCTTAGCAGCTTTAAAAACTGTATACTGTTAATTTTAACTATTGTAAGATTCATTTTACATCGCTTTGGACGAAAGTGTCTGCTTAATACAATAACCATAACCCTTCCCAAAAGCTACAATAAAGCTGAGAGTATTTATGCCCTGGAAAAGAGCACCAATAGAAGAGAAGCTAATTAAGCAATACAAGGAACACTGATGCTTGTATCAACACTGATTTTATAGACCACACAGACTTTTCAGCTACCCAACAGGCTAACCGCTAGCATTTTCAATGTTAGCTTAAACAGGTAGGTTACCTGACAGCCACTAACTTTAATGTTACAGCCAAACTGCTTGTTGTCGTTACAACGTGATGCGCACGCACGCACGCACGCACGCACGCACGCACGCACGCACGCACGCACGCACGCACGCACACACACACACACACACACACACACACACACACACACACACACACACACACACACACACACACACACACACACACACACACACACACACAGCCTCCCTCCCTTCCTGACAGTTAATTTGCCTACTCCTTACCACATCGTCATCTAGGCCTACTCTCTCTTCCATCTTTTCTTCACTCGCTCCCATGGCCCTGTCATGGTCACTCTCCTCGGCTTCTTCCCTGTCATGATGTTGTTTCTGCTTCTCTGTATAGTGAGCCACCTCTCCTCCTCCTCTACTTCAGGGGGGTTCCTGGATTTGATTGGGTCAGGCCAGTGCCTATAAATAAAATTAAAAAATGGGTCGCTGTAAGTTCTTTATGGGCCGGCGCAGCCAAAAAAATAAAAAGAAAAAGGCCTATTTATATCGGCGATTCGGCCCAAAAGTGCGTCGGCCCACCGGGAAAATGCCCAGTATGCCAGATGGCCAGTTCAGCCCTGCCCTGTACCCAAAAAGTGAAATGCGGCCAGCCTTAATGACTACCGCCCAGTCACACCAACACCCATCATCACCAAGTGCCTGGAACGGCTGGTCTTGGGTCACATCAAAGACTGCCTTCGTCCCTCCTTCGACCCACACCAATTTGCTTACAGAGCAAATAGATTGAATGAGGACGCTATAGCCATCACCATACACACCGCTCTGAGCCACCTGGAGCACAGAGAGAGCTATGTCAGGCTCTTCATTGACTACAGCTCAGCCTTCAACGCAATCATCCCCAACATCCTGGTCAACAAACTGTCTGATCTGGGACTCCACCCACTCACCTGCTCCTGGATCAAGGACTTTCTCACTAACAGACCCCAGACAGTAAAACTCGGACCCAACCTCTTCTCCATCCGATCATTGAGCACGGGCTCCCCACGAGGGTGTGTACTGAGCCCAGTGCTCTACACCCTCTACATCGCCGACTGCAGACCCATCCACACCAGCAACACCATACTGAAGTTTGCTGACGACACAACGGCGGTGGGGCTGATCTCTGAGGGAGACGAGTCAGACTACAGAGACTAGGTCCTGGAATTGTCCAAGTGTTGCTTGGCTAACAACCTGGCTCTGAACACAGCAAAGACCAAGGAGATCATTCTGAACTTCAGAAAGCACAGGGCAGATCTGCACCCACTCTACATCAACGGAGACTGCGTAGAGAGGTTCCACACCTTCACCTTCCTGGGCACCATGAGCTCTGCCGACCTCTCCTGGACGGCAAACACCACAGCTATTATTAAAAAGGCACAGCAACGCCTGCACTTCCTGAGAGCGCTCAGGAAGAACGACGTCGGCAAGAAGCTCCAAAGAGTGGTCAACACCACGCAGAGGATCATCGGCTTCACCTTCCCCTCCCTGAAGGACATTCATTCATCCCGCTGCCTCAGCAGAGCTAAGGCTAGCATCAAAGACTGCACCCATCCTGCCTAGCCCCTGTTTGACCTGCTGCCCTATGGCAGGCGCTACAGGTCAATCAGGACCAGGACAAATAGACTCAGGAACAGCGTGGCATCTTTCCACAAGCAATCACCACACTGAAAACACACACTCACTAGCACCCCCACGCACGCACACACATTCACAACTTCAGATATGGACCATGTGCAATAACTAGTACTTTTAGTGTGTATATTTCTTTCTATTTAATGATTGTATTGTTTTAGTCTTTATTTCTTGTCTTTTTAGATTCAGATTTATGTTTACTGGGTGTACTGCTGCTAAAAAGTTCGTTGATAATTTTGTACAATGACAATAAATCTTCTGATTCTACTGTGTACTTCTCCAGAGGAACACATTGTACTACTACATTTACCTGAAAGAGTAGTGTTACTGTTTTACGTTGCAGATTCAGATTTTACTCACAAAATCAACGGTTCTCGACACACACACACACACACACACACACACACACACACACACACACACACACACACGCACACACTTCTCCTGTATAAGTCAAACAGTGTCAATGTCCTCCCTACGTGTTAATGGATAATGGTACGTAGATTGACAGCCAGCCAAACTCCATTTAATAATGACATGAGTCAGTCAGGAAGTTAGAATCTGAGCTCTTTAATGTCTTTCATGTTGGCATCATTCCAAGATGGCTTGTTACAGCAGCTCTGAATTTTTCTACCTTTTTTTGTGTTTTTACTGTGTTTTTGTGTTTTTTTGTTGTTATTTTTCTTGTCACTTCGACACTTTAAGCAAGTGTGGAGCTAGGGATGTTCATATTTGTGACATTCGTAGTTTGCCTCTTGCTGTTTTTGGAACTTTTTGGCACGGCTGTGGGAAGCTCACCCAACATGGCTCCCCATTCAACCACGGCCCCAGTGGTTTACACTCGGGATCAGCTGTTGGCTCTGCGCCACACACCCCTTCTCTGTGCGGAGCAGCAGGAGATCCCCACGGAGTTACGGAGAAGGAGAAGAGGATGCAGAGCGGGAGTGAAGCGCAGAGAGCGAAAAAGACGGTATAAACCATGTTTACCGTTTGTCATCATGGGGAACGTGAAATCTCTCTCCAACAAGATGGAAGAGCTGACGTCGCTGACCCGGCTGCAGAGGGAGTACCGGGAATGCAGCCTCATGTGCTTCACTGAGACGTGGCTGTGTGAACTTTCTCCGGACTCATACGTCACTCTGGATGGTTTTAAACTCTTACGAGCGGACAGGAAAGCAACGGAGAGTGGTAAGAAAAAGGGAGGGGGGATCGCTGTGTTTGTGAACGATAGATGGTGCCACCCAGGACACATCGTTGTGAAGGAGCAACTCTGCACTAGAGACTTGGATCTGTTAGCGGTTAGCATGCGGTCATACTACCTCCCGAGGGAGTTCTCACAGCTTATTGCTGTGACCGTGTACATCCCTCCCTCGGCGGTCGCTGCTTCAGCTACAGATTAGATCTACACTGTCGTCTCTAAACTTCAAAACCAGCACCCCCATTCCATCCTCCTCATCTCTGGGGATTTCAATCATGCTTCCCTGTCCTCTGCTCTCCCCACCTTTACCCAGTATGTGAAATGCCACACCAGAGGCGTTACAACTTTGGATTTACTGTATGCAAACATCAAAGATGCCTACACCTCATCACCCCTCCCCCCACTTGGCCGCTCAGATCACAACCTCATCCACCTGGTCACAGACTACACCCCTGTGGTGACCAAACACCAACCCGCGAAGAGGCTTGTGAAGCAGTGGTCTGAGGAGGCCACTGATAGGCTCAGAGACTGCTTTGAAACTACAGACTGGGAAGCACTCTGCAGCCCCCATGGCAGTGACATTGATAGTATGACCCAATGCATCACAGACTATATTAACTTCTGTGTGGAGAACACTGTGTCCTCCAAGTTGGTTCAGTGTTTTCCCAACAACAAACCTTGGGTGACCTCTGGGATTAAGGCCCTGCTAAATGAAAAGAAGAGGGTTTTTTGCATCAGGGGACAGAGAGGAGCTGCGCAGAGTCCAGAAGGAACTCCGGCAGAGGATCAGGAAGGGGAAGGATATCTACAGGAGGAAACTGGAAAAGCGGCTAGAACAGAACAACGCCAGGGACGTCTGGAGAGGGCTGCAGAACATCTCAGGCCACGGCAAAGGTGTGGGGAGAAATCAAGCCAGCGGAGACAAGGACTGGGCAGATGAACTGAATCTGTTTTTTAACAGATTTGATTCTGCCTCCTCGCCCTCTTCTCCAACCACCGCCCCTTTTTTCACACCTCCCCTAGCCGGCCCTCCCCCTCCCCCTTCGCCTCCCCCTCCCCTCCTCAGCCTGATACCTTCAACGACCACCTTTAACTACCAACAGTCCACCAGCCCGCTCCCTCCCCCCCCTCATCAGTTCACCACCCCCCTCTCACCCCCCCTGAGAACCACATCACCAACCATCCCCACATCCCCACCCCAGTCATCCTCCACTCCCTTCTCCATAACAGATGATCAGGTGAGGAGTCAACTAAAGAAGATCAAGGCAAGGAAGGCCCCAGGCCCGGACGGCATCAGCCCAAGACTTCCAAGGACTGTGCTGACCAGCTCTGTGGTGTGGTCAGGCACTTGTTCAACCTGAGCCTGAGCCTGGAGAAAGTCCCAGTTCTGTGGAAGACCTCCTGTGTGGTCCCGGTACCGAAGACGCCGCGCCCGAAGGAGCCAAACCACTTCAGGCCTGTTGCATTAACTTCTCACCTGATGAAGACCATGGAGAGGATTATCCTGCGACACTTGCGACCCCTGGTGGGCACACAGCTGGACCCCCTGCAGTTTGCTTACCAGCCTGGGATTGGGGTGGACGACGCAGTGATATATCTTCTGCACAGATCGCTGCTACACCTAGAGGACAGCGGGAGCACTGTGAGAGTCATTTTTTTCGACTTCTCCAGTGCTTTTAACACCATCCAGCCTTCACTGCTCAGAGTGAAGATGGAGAGTGTTGGAGTGGACCAACACCTGGCTGCATGGACAATAGACTATCTCACCAACAGACCACAGTATGTGAGGCTTCATCAATGTGTGTCTGACGTGGTGCTCTGCAGCACAGGTGCCCCTCAGGGTACGGTGCTATCCCCATTCCTTTTCACCCTCTACACCTCGGACTTCACTCACAACTCCACCCACTGCCATATCCAGAAGTTCTCAGATGACACAGCCGTTGTTGGATGTGTTTCTGAGGGAAACAATCTGGAATACAAGACGGTTATCAGGGACTTTGTCAGCTGGTGTGAGCTCAACCAGCTTCAGCTTAACACCAGCAAGACGAAGGAGATGATCGTCAACTTTAGGAGGAAAACATCCCACGTCACACCAGTGAGCATTCAGGGATCGAACATTGAGGTAGTGAAGAGCTACAAATTCCTGGGTGTTCACCTGAACAATAATCTGAACTGGACTGATAACACCCATGCTCTTTACAAGAAGGGCCAGAGTCGCCTCCATCTCCTGAGGAGACTCAGGTCCTTTGGAGTTTGCAGGACTCTCCTCAGGACTTTTTATGACTCTGTGGTGGCCTCTGCCATCCATTATGCTGTGGTCTGCTGGAAAGGAGGCAGCTCGGACAGAGACAGGAGCAGACTCAATAGACTGATCAGGAGAGCGAGCTCTGTCCTGGACTGTCCTCTGGACTCCATAGAGGTGGTGGGGGTGAGAAGGATGTTAGCCAAACTGACATCCATCATGGACAACACCTCTCACCCCCTACATGACACTGTTGGGTCCCTGAGCAGCTCCTTCAGCAGCAGACTGATACACCCACGGTGTAAGAAGGAGAGGTACCGCAGGTCCTTCATCCCGGCCGCTGTCAGACTCTACAACACCTACACCACCCGATTATTGTTGTAGTTATTTTTATTTTTATTTTTATTTTTTTCGGGTCCTGTCTCAATCACCCACCACTCAGCATGGCTCTATGTATATATTTCTTATTATCTGTATTTATATTTTTCCATCTGTATTTATATCTTTTCCATTCCAAGTACTTACTTTTTCAATATTATTTATATTATGGTCACACTTAAATATAAATATAATTTATATTATGGTTAATTACTTTCGCTGTTATGTAATTACATATTTTTCAATCTAATTTCATGTCAATTACTTACTTACATTACAGTATTTTTTTTGCACTATGGCCGCCTCACTTTACTTAAATACTTTTTATATAATGCCACTTTACATTCATTCAGTGTTTTTTTTTTGCTCATTGTCTGTTGTTTGCCTGTTTGTTTGTTCGGTTGTTTGTTGGTTTGTTTTTATTGTGGAAAAACTGCTGCTGTAATAAGTGAATTTCCCCATTGTGGGATAAATAAAGTATTATCTAATCTAATCTAATCTAATCACATTGCAAAGGAGTGACACTATACAAAGAAAAGAAATACAAAAAGTACTGCGTTGTACAGAATCATGTATAGAGCTAAACTGCTAGCATTACAATAGATGCTATGAACAAATAAATGCAGCGCAATAAACAAAATATCTGGTACACTGAAACATCAATGGCATGATATACAAACAACATGCACTAGTAGTATGCAGCTAGTATTACTTCAAATCATTTCCACTATAAGTTATCTACACAGCAACATGTGTTCAACTACATGTGGTCAACTAAACATTCTCAAGCACAATAGGGTTAGGCAACACCTGCCACAAACACCCTTCAAAGTAATTAGCAGACATGGTATACACAAGTTTACGCGCTGTTTCCCGGGTGGCGCCATAACTCTACACAAATGCATTTCATTTCCGCCGGAAGTTGTTTGCACAACGTCTGCCGGTGTAAACACAGCGATGTCGACGCTAGCTTGGGAACACGGTTCTACTACTTTGACTGGAGATGGCGCTACTCTCCTTCACCCGAATTTAGTGCAGAACTGGGAGGATAACATGACGACGCGTGCCCCAACATAAACAGTACCGCAAGATTTGCTCCTACTGCCGTGCAATCCATGGCAATAGATGGAAAAGCAATGGACAATCTGAAAGCCTCCGAGGCATATCAATATCTGCACAGCAACAAAGTCGGTTGTGTCATGTCATACAAACATGATCGTTTTGTTTATCTGAAAGCAAATGTAGAGCCTAGCCAGTGTTTGAACAATGCATGGCATAATGCTTGGGTGCTGGTAACTGAAGCTGGAGAAGTCAAAACTGCGGGATGTACGTGTGTTGCTGGACCAGGGAGATCTTGTTCCCACTCAGCTGCGATCCTGTGGAAGGTAATTATTTGACCATTGTAGCCTAGGCCTATGTCTTCTTTTCAAAACGCTATAAATCCATCAATTTGTTATTTACATTTTTATTTATTTTTCGTATTTGCATTTATGAGGAAAAAACAATGTTAGGCCTACGTGACAGTTCTCCATTACGGACGTGAGCGCTCTGAAAGCGGCACTAAAGACTTTCAAACTTTCACAGACACCTCAAAACAGAAAGAACAAAGCCTTTAAAGGGAATTTAAAGCAAATTCCTGGATTTAATAAATAAAAAATAAATATAGCAGACAGACAATAGATAATGACAACATAAGGCTCCGGCCTGAACTGGAGCTTATGCATGAACCGAACACTTGTTTATGAATAAACAATTAAAATGTCTCATTGCAATATTTTACATATTCATAATTATCACTTTTGATGGTTCTTTGAGACAGCTTTTAGGTGCCGTTTACATAAGCGCGCTCATAATTGAATTGAATTATGATAATAACGCATTTTCTTCATAAAGTGCATTTCTGCAAGCCCAATGTTCTGTATATTCATTGTAGGCTATGTGTGCAATGTATTACATCATACGACATGTGTGCAGTGAACCCATTATAATATCTATGCACTGTTTTTACTATCTCTCTAGGTAGAAAATGCTGTGAGACAGGGGAAAACTGGGCGTGCCTGCACAGACGGACAAAACCAGTGGAATGCTGGGTCTAAAAGAAATGCTGGTCAGAGGAAGATGAAGTATGTGCGCTTCAAACGACACAAAAGGAAGGATCTCTACCAGCCACCACCAACTTCACCGCCATCCTCTACCACTCCAGAACCGGCACAGGAGGTGACACTCTTTAGGACTCATGAAGAGTGGAGGAAGAACGCACTTGCCTCACCAATGGCAGCACTTTTCAATTGCCCTGGGAATAGCCTCCTGCAGCTCTGCTTTAATGCTAATACCTCCTCCATCACCGAGCCAACACCATGTCCACACCTCCATCTCCTAACCCATGATGAGCACCACACACCACTGGCTTGTGTAAAATGCAGAACCTTCTATGATGAATACATTAACATGTCCACAGCTCAGCTTGAGGAGATTGAGAAGGCTACAGAAGCACAGAGCAAAGAACAGGTCTGGCATGATGCGCGGAGAGTGCGCATCACAGCGAGCACAGCTAGAAAGGTGCCCATTCGCTCAACCACGGCGCCTGACAAGTTTTTGTCAGAACACTTACACCCATCCTTCCGTGGCAATGCCGCAACCCGTCAAGGAGCGGAGGGGGAGGAACTTGCAAGGGACTATTTGGAAACTCTGGGCAACAGCATTGAAACCAAAGGCTTAGTGGTGTGCGAAAAGGAACCATGGCTTGCAGCATCTTCCGATGGAGTGATAAACAACGACATTCTGTTGGAGATCAAATCACCTGTGATGGGAAACAAGTCACTTGCAGAATTTTTGGCAACAAAGAACTGCAAAATCACAACTGTGGCAAACGGAGATAGGGTAGATTACCACATTGCCTGCAATGGTCCAAAAGGCTACTACATGCAGGTACAAATTGGGATGCACTGCACAGGGCTTCAGCACTCCAATTTGGTGATCTGGAACAAAACTGAGCACCTAGAAATCGAAGTACCCTACGACCAAGGCTTTGTCCAGGGGCATATCATAAGGCTGCGCACATTCTACTTTGCCCACATGCTCCCGAAAATTGTTGATGATTTTGTGGAGGGAAGGTTACAGTTCTGCAGTAAATATCTCAGCATTTTAAAACCAAAATAAACTGCCTTATTTAGGTCATGCCCACAGGAGCCAACAGATGTCCATTGTTTACATGATCTCTTTATGCTGTGCAATATATCAGTGTGCCTACTGTTTGAGTGAAAATAAAGTTTGATGTAATTTCAATCCTTAGACTGCTAAAATTTATTTTAACACAGTTCATAATTCATAGTAAGCTCATACTGTACATAAATAACACTGGATTAATTAATGGTTTTGAGGAAACTAAACAAATGGCTTCAACAAGAAAGAATGCATGTTTAATCCTAACAGGTATTAAAAAGTAAAATACAAAAGCAGCCCACACAATTACATCACTATGAAAATATTCATATATAATATTAAAAAATACAATGCACGCAGTATTTGTTGTGTTTATCTGTATTTAATGAACAACATGGCTGGGTGTTGTTAGACAGGGACACAGGGCAAGATTCTAAACCTCACTGATCAGTGGACTCCTCAGGTTAACTAGGCCAGCACAGATGGTTAAGATGTTGTCCAGTTTTGGTGCCATGCTGATGGGAACAGTCTGGGATAAAATCTTAAACACCTTCAGTCTCTGGATTGCTCTTTCCACATGTATGCGGACATTGGCTACTCGCATGGTGCGTGTCGTCTCCTCATTGGTCAACTGATTGCGCCTGTAGGTGAAAGCAGGGATGTTCAAACTGACCCTTCTCTCATCAAGCAAGTCTTGAATGGTGAACCCACGGTCCGCCATGACCTCATCACCAGCCCTCAGATAGTCTAGGAACGCACTGTCCATGGTGATAAACTTATCGCTGCTTCTGCCAGCATAAGCATCAGATATAAACATGATTAGCCCATTAGGGGCCACAGCAACGATATATTTCACAGTGTTGCGTGATTTATACTGGCTGAAAGTGTCACTCCTTGAGTCTTGGTTTGTGGCTCTCTGCATGGCACTTTCGGCACAGTCAATGACTTTGAACTGTTCACGCATCACGTCAATCCAGTGACTAATCACAATGCTTGCCATGGATGTAGACACATTGAAGCGGTGAGCAATATCTCCTAATATTAGGTTTAGTTTTAGTTTCATCAAGGTCATAAGTATTTGTGTAGCAGGCTCGGCCTCACAGACAGGCTGACAGGTTTCAGGAGCATCTAAAAAGGGGAAGGGAAAACATGGATGGAGCTAAATTAATGCAGGCATAGAGTCCTCTCACTACAAACATCACAATGGAAAAATGTGTACTACAACATTGCACACACACAATCATCATCACAACAGCCTGCCACCTTGCATTGTATTTATGATGTAGACTAAGGCACATGCAGGCATATGAGAGGCAGGCACACACACACACACACACACACAATTAATGATGTAGCTATCGTGGGCATTGTTTGTCCCATCTCCAAAACAATCAACTGCCTTAGCAAAATACCGGTAGCAATGTTAATGTATGACAACTTCTTCATAATTAACAGTATTGTCAGCTTCATAGCTAAAGTTGCTGAACTTACCCTCAGATTCAAATCTGCGTTTCTTTATCTGGGGGGAGGCAGTGGTCCGCTGGGTGAGTTGACACCTCTTTGGCTGGGGAGGGCGGTTGTATCCCAACCACAACTCTGGGAAAGGATTATCCTTGGTAGGTTTTTGGTCAACAAAGTGATAGGAACAAACAAAAACATTGAGGGGTGGTTTCTTTAGATTCAATGCCTTCAGCCAGGCCCTTGATTCCGAGTCGGTATCAGGCTTGCGAAAAAATTTAAACAATGGAGCGCATGGACATTGCCTTTTCGTAGCTGGTTTGTGGTCGTAGCACTCTCTATCTAACCACTCGTTCAGGTGCTTTCTCGAGTTTTTGCAACCAACTACCGCACACGTCGTTCCCGAACCACTTTTCTTCATGTTGTAATTGTAATTGACTGTTATATCCTCTTTGTCACTGCGATATCAGTGCTTTGTCGGCACAACGGAGCTAGCTAGCAAAACAAACCCAGCCCGCCAGAACGGAAGTGGATTGCATCGACGGGAGGAGTTCAGGAAGTAGAGCGGAAACGGCTCAATAACTTGTGTATATCATTCCACTGTTATGCTGACGACACACAGCTTTACCTCAGGACAACCCCCACTTTTTCTGCTCCCCTGCCAACATCCACACTGACTACCTGCCTGGAGGAGATAGAGGCGTGGATGAAGCTCAATTTTCTTCAGCTAAATAGTTCCAAAACAGAAGCCATCTTAGTTGGCACACCACATCAGCTCTGCCTTTCCACCATCACCAGTGTCACTTTCTCTGGCCAAAACATCTCCCTTTCCACATCTGTCACCAACCTGGGAGTTAAAATGGACCCTCAACTCACCTTTGACACCCACATCAAACACCTCTGTAAAACATCATTCTACCACCTTAAAAACATTGCCAAACTGCGTCCAAAACTCACCCTGGCAGATGCAGAGAAGCTTGTCCATGCTGCCAGGATCCTGATGAGGGTGCGCAAGCACAATCACATCACGCTGTGGAACACCCTCCCTGAACACCTGAGGGCCCCACAATCTACAGATGTTTTTAAACGAAACCTCCAAACAATTCAGGCTGCTATACACCGGTAAAGAAAGGTTCACTTTCAGCCATTGCTTCCTTAAGCACTACAACCTAGGATGGGAAGTGATTTCTTCTGGTGCTGATGCATTTCTGGCAAACAGAGACGCATGAGGGTGGGAAGATTTTAAAAACTACCTATTCTCTACTTCCTGTTTCCTACTTTCTGCTTCCTGTGTGTAACACACCTACATAGGAAAGTCCAATAGGTGGCATGATTTCACATGTTTCCAGGCAGAGGACAGAACAAACAGTGAATTATACATTTGAATATGTCTGATATATGTCAGAGAAAATTTACTTCATGGTTTTTGATGTTGTTTTTTAACAGTGTTTTGTTTTTTTGGTATTTCTCTAGCTGCATGTGTCGTGTTATTTTACAACACCCTCCAGAAATGTCTCACAAACAAGGTTAATTATCCCAAGATTAGGAAAACTTTATTGTGTTGACACATATGTAGCAGGAGCCTACATGATATATTAAAATCTAATCTAATGAATACAAATTAAGTATTTTCTGCTTGGGTTTTAATTATATATGCACACAACCAATTAAAGAAAAAGTCAGTGAAATACCAGATTTTTATGACTTATCACTTAAATGTATAGCATGAACAAATTGCAGTTTACAAAGAGGTGTTTCTGTTAGAAATGGGGTTGACAAAATAAAAGCACCTGTCAGTATAACACAGTTTAACAAACTACATCCTACAAAATGGTCATATTAAATAAGCACCTCTCTAAGACAAAATATGAACATTATAACTTTCAAGAAGGTGGACTCATTGCAGGACTGTTTAATTATATTTTTTTCTTCATTAAAGATAAAATTAAATAATTTTATTAAAATTGCAAGTTGTGTTTTAGACAATAGCTGAACATGCTGTATGCGTTTGTGTAATGTGAAATGTATCATTATGCAACAAAACATTAATATATTTTAAATTGAAAATCTTTAATCTTAAACTTACACGTTAAGTTAAGACTTTCTTAAGAATGGATGTAAATTCTTTTTCCCGTTGTGCATTTCAATTTTCAACTTTTGTGTGTATTCTGCGTATTGTATGGTATTGTGGTGGTGATGGCGCAGTGGATATGACACATGCCTTTGGTGTGGGAGACCTGGGTTTAACTGAACCCCCAACTCCTCGGAGTGCCTTTCCATGGGCAGCTCCCTCACTCTGACATCTCTCCATTAGTGCATGTATAGGTTCTGAGCATGTGTGTGTAATTCAGACCTGTGTGTAATAACAACAGAGCGAAAACATTGGAATTCCCCCTTGCGGGATTAATAAAGTATAAATTATTATTATTATTATTATTAAAAGCGTCCGCTAAATGACATGTAATGTAATGTAATGTTCTGGTGCCATGTAGGATTCATCAGATTCACAGACCGGCTTTTTATCAATACCTCCATGTACTTACCGTTTTGTTTGCTGACACGTTTGCCATAAATTCTTTTAAAAAGTTATATGTCAGGTGTTGTGTTCACAAATCAAGCTTTGTATTTGAATACACTACAGCTTTAATAGTAAAGCTGCCTTCAGTGGAACCAGGTGGTGATATGGCAGTACTGAGAGGCTTCATGGATGTTCTGCCTCTGTCATTACACAAAGTTTGTCCAGAGGGCGGCACTATTAAGCAGAACAAAAAGGATTCTGACACACTGTTGCAAACAGGAAGGTCCATGTGATGGTTGATGCATCATTAACGAAATATCTTTGTGATAGAAACGCCCACCCAATACTCGAAAAAGTGTATGTGCATAATGATATTTAATGATGTTAGAGTCAGATTTCTTTGAAATGTAAGAAGTTTTAAAACAAACTACTAGATTTAACACAGACTCACAGACCAGCTGGTTTAGATGCTTGAGTGTTTTAATTTTGCATACTGAAAGACAATAAAGATCAGTTCACTCTCCAGACAGAATACAGTTTTGCTAAAAGCATTATTTTCATAACTCGTTCAGTCCGCTCTTAGGCCTAAGAGACAATCCAGCTCCTGTATGTCACTTGTCTCTTCAATCCTTTGGTAGTGTTACAGCGATAGAAAAGATAAAGATATGAAATGAGATATAGAGCCTTTACGTTATATATATGAGATTGATGACACAAAAACAGTATCTGTGCTCTCGACAGGTACTTGATGCCTCTGTGTCAGCCCAGGAATCATCAGATTTTCTTGCTGCAGACAAATGGGTGATTGCTATAACACTGGACATCATCCCAGCATTTTCCGTCTGCAAAAACCAAAAACACAGGAGGAAACAACTGGAGACTGTGTGCAAGCTGATATATGGGTTTGATAACATTTTATCGTAATTGGACCAAACAGGATGTGAGTGGTTCTGTGACTTGTTCAGCCTAAAGGCTGCTGGAGACAGCTGTCAACTGTCCGACTTGACAGCGGATTTTTGCGACCGCCCACTGCTGCTGCCGCCTGCTCTCGTCCACTTTACAGGCGAACGTGCCTAATGTTATTGATTGAGAAAGCCAGGCCAGTTTTTCATATGTGCTACCCATAGGTGCTGCCTGAGCCAGCACAACCCGCCCAGTGGGCCAGCTGACCAATCAGAGCAGACTGGGCTTTACAGGAAGGCGGGCCAAAACCTCAGACATAAGCACGTAAACCTAAACATGTAAAGCTATGTCAAGTATACCTCAAGAATGCATATATGACGCTGAAAGGAAGTATAATAGGGGCTCTTTAAAGTATAATTAATAGTTATTCAATGTATTTACATTCTGTAATTGCCTCTCAAGGTAATCTTAGAATTGACCAATGCATGAAAAAAACTATATTTTTGCATGTAATGTTTCGCCTTAAGTGTTAAAACTCTAACCTCTCAATAAATATAATGTAATTTGATTTACCTGAATAGTTCATTTGTAAACAGTGCTGACTTCCCTGATAGTTGTCAGGCTGTCCAGGACACCAGTTCACGTAGATGAAACGTGAACCATCACTCCACAGCCAAATACCGCCCTAGAGACAAGAGAACAGAATATTACAGTGAAATAACTGTCAGATCATATGTACTCATATATAAGAAAAGCCTACCTCTTGGGCATTGGAGCCTCCGATCCATGTTTCTTTAGAATTATGACTGGTGGTCGCTATCAGCTTCTGAATCCATAGGTATTCCTGTATGTTGTGCACTGATGCAAGGTTCCCACCCAGGGACTGACAGTTTCTCTGATAAACAGACAGACAGACAGGAGTTTAGGGGCTGCAACAAAGAATGATTTTCATTGTTTATTAATCGATTAGTTGTTTGGTCTACAAAAGTCAGAAAATGGTAAAAAATGTCGATCAGTGTTTTCCAAATCCCAAGATGACGTCTTCAAATGTCTTGTTTTGTCCACAACTCAAAGATATTCAGTTTACTGTCACAGAAGAGTGAAGAAACTAGAACACATTAAAGAGGCTGGAATCAAAGAAATGTTGACATTTTTTCTATTAAAATTACTTTTTTTCGATTAATGTCTGCAGCTCTAGTGGACTTGCCATGACACTAATAAATTGAAAGGTTGAAGGACAACAAGTCAGAAGAAGACGCCAAATAACCACGTGTGCAAGTCAACACAAACAAAATAAAGTTTACGTAGAAGCAGTGAATCAACAATCATCCTGATTACCTCAGCTTTAGCCCAAGTTATGGCTGTTGGAACGTAAAGGAAACAGCGACCGTTGTAGCGAGTCCAACCTCTGGGACAAGATGAAGACTTCTCGACGATGTGACTTTTCCCTGAAAACAAATTTAGAAAAGAACTGAACACAAGAGGCAACAACGAAGGTTTTTTCATTTTCACAGAGACAGCTGCAGCTGGAAATGATGTCAATGAGATAGGCCAAAACCGTTAAAGTTTCAGCTGTAAAAGGTGAAAGACACAAACACTTTGCAGAGCTGATCATAAGAATGTGTTTCTGTAAAATCTGAACAAATACCAACTCACCTTCCTGAACGAGTGGTCCTGTCTTCTTACCCGGCTCTGCTTCTGGAACAGCTGGAGGTTTGACACAGAACTTAGTGACTGAACTCTATGGGCTCCCTATTCTTTACAGTGAAGAAGGACAAGATTGTTTACTTCCAGTCCTAAAGTAATTCCTCTTATGGTCAGTTTGATAGGACTTTGACCCATGAATAACAAATCTCTCCAATGTCCAGACAGAATAAAAGAGGAGGCGGCATCGGCCTCTTTTTCAGGAAATATTGATAGTAATGATAAATAAAAGAAGCAACAGAGCAGGAGGAACGCTGCATGGATGTCAGTAAATAACAGGACATATTTAGAGAAGACTAACTAAATAAGTGACAAAGCATGTGGACAGTTTCTGGTCTTACAAACCACAGTTAATACTCACCAGCAGCTCTGGTCAGAGCCATCAGGGCACAGACCAGTAGAGACACAATCAGCACCTTCATGGTTGAGATGATGCAAAAATGATCTTCAACAAAGAGAAACAGATGTGTTAGTGATATTTCTGAAGAGAGCCCCTTCGAGTACAGGACAAGAGGAAGTAGAGATGATAATAGGAGACAACAGAGCATAAGAAACAAGGGAGTGAGAAAAGAGATGAAGCAAACCTTCTGCAGGATTATCTTCTTTCTTCTCAGTGTCAGCTTCAGTGTTCCTGTGTGGAGGTGATGAACAAGAGAAACACCAGCTCTTATATACAGTGATTTATCTTTCTATATTTGCTTTGAAAATTAATATCTCCACCTACTCCACCTCTGTGTATATTAGGGCTAAAAAAACTCAAGTTGAACTGCTGCCAAGTGCAAATATTGTTACTGTATCATGTGAAGCAGGGTGTTACCTACCTCTTGGGCATCAGAGCCTCCGTGCCATGCTTCTTTATACTTTATACTTAAAGTGGTGGCCATCATCCTCTGAAACTCATGGTACTCAAATATGTTATGACATGTTATGCACTGATGCAAGATTCCCACCCAGGGACTGACAGTTTTTCTGATAAACAGACAGGAGTTAAGGGGCTGCAACTAACAATTATTTTCATTGTTGATTAATATGTTGGTTATTTTCTCGATTCATCGATTAGTTGTTTGGTCTATAAATTGTCAGAAAATGGTGATGACGATCAGTGTTTCCCAGAGCCCAAGACATCGTCCTCAAATGTCTCGTTTGACTTGTTTTGGGAACAAATAAGAGAATAAAGGGTAAGTCTTTGGTTAAAGTCTCTACGTGATCTCTCTAAGTTTAGATTATTGCATTGCAAAAAAACAAAAGACAAGATCCTATCATCCTTATTCTGGCCTCTGGTTAGCAGTCAGTTTTAGAGTTGATTTGAAAGGTGTAGTTTCACATTTTGGGAACTATTCTGACGTGCTCCAATGTCAAATTAGCAAGATAAAAAGACAACCGACTGACTTATTAGATCCTTTGTGGCCTTGGCTTCTTTAACAGCTGGACAGTTTAACATAAAAGATAATAACTTGATTAATCACAAGATAAGTTAATCAAATTCCTCCCTATTCATTCCACAGGATACCATCTCTTTATAATACTGACCAGCAGCTCTGGTCAGAGCCATCATGGCACAAAGAAGGGTAGCCACAGTCAGCATCTTCATGTTGGTGATGATTTCAATAAACCTTTGAGAAAGAGACACAGACATGTTAATCATGCACCATGGTAATATCAACTATCAGTCCATTAAAGGAAAGAACAGAAGAGAGTTTGTACCAAACCTGCAGATCAGAGTTTATATACAGTTACTTATCTTGTCATCTATTACACAACAGGGAACTGAGGGCACAAACCAACAAACACACACAACCAACACACACACACACACACACACACACACACACACACACACACACACACACACACACACACACACACACACAGTTTCCTCTGTGCCATGATGAGTAAAGAACTAAAATGATATTTGCTCAGCTGTTTCAAGTTTTAGTCAATATCTGCAGGACAAAAAGGATTAGCATCAACACTTAAAGTACCAATAGCAAAAGTACTTTTTGTGCAGAATCATATACTATCAGGGAGGTGTATGATTGGCCCCAAATGTATTCTGCAGCAGACCCCAAACATACAGACAATGTCATTAAGAACTATCTTCAGTGTAAAGAAGAACAACGAGTCCTGGAAGTGATGGTATTTGTTTTTATTCATTTATTTAGGATCCCTATTAGTTGTTACCGAAGTAACACCTATTCTTCCTGTGGTCCACACAAAAGATAAAACAAGACAATCACCGTTACATTAATACTTCCATATTATTATTATTACAATAAATAAAGAATATATAATTAATAATTCCACATTATCAATAAAATGCAGTTCTACTGATACATTCCCCTTTCCTTCTCAACAAACGTTTGACACAAGTAGCCAATGGACACGTTGGTACTTAGGTAAACAACAGAACATTAATCCCGATTCACATCCCCCCTATCATATGCAGATAAGAGATTATTTCTTTTTGACTAATTGCTAATTGAACCCCCTTTTTAAAACTGATCTCACAGTAGAGTGGAGTTGTTTATCCGTTCGTCCAAGTAATTTAAAGCATTTTTGTCCATGGCCAGAGACTACTAGTACTTTAGACTGTTGCTGAAGTACTGGATTTCTCTCACAATTCCATAAGTCCTACTGTTAGTAGAATCTGCCCCCACAGAGCCCTGATCTCAACATCATCGAGTGTGTCTGGGATTATATGAAGAAACACAAGGATTTTAGGAAGCCTACATCTGCAGAAGATCTGTGGTTAGTTCTCCAAGATATTTGGATCAACCTACCTGCTGAGTTCCTTCAAAAATTGTGTCCAAGTGTACCTAGAAGAATTGATGCTGTTTTGAAGGCAAAGGGAGGACACACTAAATATTAATTTGATTTAGATGTCTCTTCTGTTTATTCACTGCATTTTGTTTATTTATGACTATTAGCAGTTCCATTTTTGAAAGCTTTCTTAGTTTACAGCATTTTTTTCCATACCTGCCTCAAACTTTTGCACAATACTGTATATTATTGTACTTTAATTAGTACAATAAGTAAGGAAGGGGGAACTTCTCTCCCTGGCCTGTAAGTCCTGTATGTTAACGCCCACCCATCCTCTCCGGCCACCTCCCTACGCGGCCAGCAGCGTTCTTATACAGCAACAGTCAATGTGCTTTATTCAGCAAGAAAAACGTATACATCATACGAATTACAGTGCTTAACTTTTTGTAGCTTTTGGTACGTATAGTTCATGAGAACAGGCTGGTGCAGACATACTGGTAAAATTGTACTGGCCTAACTATTTTTTTCGGATTAAATGATTAAACTAAGGCCTTTAACATTTTATAAGTAAGTGACTAATGTAAAACTATATGTAGCCTAATATTAGATACAAGACCATGTGTATAAAAGCTGCTCTTAAGTAGGCCTGCAATTTTACCAAACCCCACAGAGTAGCACAAAGCAGAATTCCTACAATTAAACGGGACAGTGAAGTGTTCTCATGTAGGTTTGTGGGGCGATCTTTATCCATCTATAATATCTCCACCTACTCCATCTCTGTGTATAAAAATCAATGGCTTGTGAAAGATCCTGTAGAACATGATCTTTCCTGGGAGCATGACAACGTGTCAAGACAAACTGTTCAGACAATAGATAGTTGGAGAAGCTAAAACATAAAGATTACATGATTATATTAAATGATAAAGTACAACATTTTATGAAAGTGCAAAGCTGCTTGCGGTCAGGTACGAGCAGTCAGTCATGATTAATTTACGATGAAACAGTTCCAAACCCTGGTTAAAATTGAAATTATTCTAAGTAGAACTACTACCGCTTTATAATGAAAATACACAGGAAACTATTTAACCAACTAATATTCTAGCATCTATGGCACAGCATTGTGTTTTCTCCACTGAAACAGCACTCTAGAAGGCACTTCATCACGTTTTATCTACTGGAAGGACATCCTAAACGGAACTTTATCAAATTTTCTCCACTAGAAGGCACTTTAGAACGCTTTCTCCACTGGAAGATCATCCTATCTCACGTTTTATCTACTTAATACCTGACATGTACCTCTTAAAGTTGATATGGCAAATGTGTTTGCAAAGAATTGAAAAACAGGTTTTATCTTAACTTTAAATGCTCATTGTAATTTATGTAATGCAAGGTTATATCTTGACAATAAATAAAATAAAAAGAATTTCAGCATTAAGTTGTATTTTTCTGGAATTTCCTTGAAACAAATTTAGAAAAGAACTTAACACAAGAGGCACCAACACAGATTTTTTTTTTTTTTGGGGGGGGGGGGCTTCATCAGCATTTTCACAGAAAACAGTTGCAGATGTATATGGAGTTGACGAGAGAAAAAGATTTGTTAGTGATATTTCTAAAGAGAGCCCGTTTGAGGACAGAACAAGAGGAAGTAGAGATGATGATGATGATGATGATGATGATGGCTCAAGTGGAGCTGCTGCCAGGTGCAAATATTGTAACTGTATTCTTTTGACAGAGGGCGTTACCGTGGGTAAATACAGGTTAAAAACCAATTGGCCATGACTGGTATGGTTTATCTAAGGACCTTGTCTGGAGATTCCATGGAACTGGGGAACAGAGCCAAAACAATCAAAAATGCTACTTTTACCCCCAGTGTTGAAGCATGATCACCTTTACTTGTTGAGTCAAAGCATTTTTCACCAAGAATATTAGTGAGAGTAATAATAGTGCTATAAGCTCGTCATTATTAAGGCTACGTTTTTACAATAATCATGGAGTAATATCACTGTAATACTGTCAAGGAAATTGCAGGAAAATACAACTTATTGCTAGAAAATAATTCTGAAATTCTTTCCTGACCAAATGCTTATTTTATACTGAGAGGTTTTAAGGTAACTAGTGCAGTGAGCGCTGAAAACGTGCCTGTTTGGAGCGAGCGGACTGCTTGGCCTCCTTTATTGCTGCATACAGCTTTCTCCTGAACCATTGTACCCCAAAATAACTTACAGAAGGCCCCCAAAGCACTTAATGTGCAAACCAGCATCTTCAACCTCTCCCTGACACAGGCTACCATCCCAGCCTGTCTGAAGTCGGCCAACATCATCCCTGTACCCAAAAAGTCAAATGCGCCCAGCCTTAATGACTACCGCCCAGTGACACCAACACCCATCATCACCAAGTGCCTGGAACGGCTGGTCTTGGGTCACATCAAAGACTGTCTTCGTCCCTCCTTCGACCCACACCAATTCGCTTACAGAGCAAATAGATTGACTAAGGACGCTATAGCCATCACCCTACACACCGCGCTGAGCCACCTGGAGCACAGAGAGAGCTATGTCAGGATGCTCTTCATTGACTACAGCTCAGCCTTCAACACAATCATCCCCGACATCCTGGTCAACAAACTGTCTGATCTGGGCACTCCACCCACTCACCTGCTCCTGGATCAAGGACTTTCTCACTAACAGACCCCAGACAGTAAAACTCGGACCCAACCTCTCCTCCATCCGATCATTGAGCACGGGCTCCCCACGAGGGTGTGTAGTGAGCCCAGTGCTCTACACCCTCTATGCCGCCGACTGCAGACCCATCCACACCAGCAACACCATACTGAAGTTTGCTGACGACACAACGGCGGTGGGGCTGATCTCTGAGGGAGACGAGTCAGACTACAGAGACTAGGTCCTGGAATTGTCCAAGTGCTGCTTGGCTAACAACCTGGCTCTGAACACAGCAAAGACCAAGGAGATCATTCTGAACTTCAGAAAGCACAGGGCAGATCTGCGCCCACTCTACATCAATGGAGACTGTGTAGAGAGGTTCCACACCTTCACCTTCCTGGGCACCATGAGCTCTGCCGACCTCTCCTGGACGGCAAACACCACAGCTATTATTAAAAAGGCACAGCAACGCCTGCACTTCCTGAGAGCGCTCAGGAAGAACGACGTCGGCAAGAAGCTCCAGATAGTGGTCAACACCACGCAGAGGATCATCGGCTTCACCTTCCCCTCCCTGAAGGACATTCATTCATCCTGCTGCCTGACACAACCACAGGTAAATGGACCCACAATGCACAACTCAGGTACGCAGTTGCAAAATGTTCATTGCAAAAGTCAGACAACACTCACAGGCAAAGGAATCAAAAAGTGGCAGGCAAAAGGGTAAATCCAAACAGGCAAAAGTCGAAATCCAAGGAATACACAAAACGATAGGGACACTAGGGAATAACGCTCGAAGGCTGTACTCAGGGGAAGCAGACAATCTCGCACTGGGGTAAGGGGAAGACTGAACTTAAATACACTAAACAGAAAGGATAATGAGACACAGGTGCAGAACATTAGGGCGGGGTTGAACAATCACTGACAACAGGAAGTAAACAGAAAACACAAGAAACAACAGGGAACCTTCACAATAAAACAGAAATGTGAACACGACCTGAAACAAAAACAAAACACAAGCGTGACACAGGAGCAGAACGTGACAGTACCCCCCCCTCAAAGGCCGACACCGGACGGCCCAGGAACCTCCGGGTGCAACCGGTAAAAGTCACGAATGAGATCAGGGTCCAGTATGTTACTGGCTGATACCCAAGACCTCTCCTCAGGGCCGTACCCCTCCCAGTCCACGAGAAACTGACGACCCCTGCCACGCCTCCTGACAGCCAGAAGCCTCTTCACGGTGTAAGCAGGGCCGCCATCAATCATGCGCGGAGGAGGGGGAGCGGGGGTCGCAGGCACCAGCGGGCTTTCCAGGACTGGCTTCACACGACTGACGTGGAACGTGGGGTGCACACGCATGGACCTGGGGAGCTTCAATTTCACAGCAACAGGATTTACAACCTTTTTGACAGGGAACGGTCCTACAAAGCGAGGGGCCAACTTACGGCTCTCCACCCGAAGAGGAAGGTCCCGGGTACTCAGCCAAACGTTCTGGCCTTCTGCGTAGACAGGAGCTCGGGATCGACGACGATCAGCAGCTCTCTTGTACATAGAGGACTTGTGGAGCAGAACCCGTCGCGCCCAGGTCCACGTCCTCCGACAACGGCGAACCAAGGCCTGGGCAGATGGAACTCCAACCTCCCACTCCAGATCAGCAAAGAGCGGAGGCTGGTAACCGTAAACACACTGGAACGGAGAAAGGCCGGTCGAGGAGCAGGGCAGTGTGTTGTGGGCGTACTCCACCCAAATCAGCTGTTTGCTCCAGCTAGCAGGATTCCTGGCGGTCAAACATCTTAACCCCACCTCCAACTCCTGATTTAGGCGCTCCGACTGGCCATTAGATTGGGGGTGATATCCCGAGGACAAACTAACGGTAGCCCCCAGGAGATTGCAGAACGCCCTCCAGAAGCGAGAGATGAACTGGGGTCCCCGATCTGACACCACGTCCTTGGGAAGTCCATGAAGCCTGAACACATTGGAAAGCATAACCTCCGCCAATTCCGTAGCGGAGGGTAACTTGGGCAATGGAACAAAATGAACCATTTTGGAAAATCTGTCAACAATGGTGAGGATAGTAGTATTTCCCTCAGAAAGGGGCAAACCTGTGACGAAATCCAGAGATATGTCCGACCAAGGTCGAGAGGGCACTGGAAGAGGGTGAAGTAATCCAGCAGCGGGTTGATGCGAAGACTTGTGTCGGGCACACACAGGGCAGGCCGCCACATACTCCTTGACAGATGCCACGCACCCGGCGGCCACCAGAACCGTTGTCGCACCACAAACACGGTCCTTCTCACTCCTGGGTGACACGACAGCAAACTGGTGTGGGCCCAATGGACGACCTGAGACCTGAGCTCGGGAGGGACAAATAATCGGTCCGGCGGACAGCCGACCGGGACAGGTAAGTCAACGGTAGCACGTTTCACTCGCTCCTCCACCTCCCATGACACAGCACCAATGACACAGGAACCAGGAAGAATGGTCTCGTCCGATTTAGGGAGAGCAGTCGTATCAAACAGTCGAGACAAAGCATCGGGTTTGGCATTCTTGGAACCGGGACGATAAGACAGGGAGAAGTTGAAACGATTGAAAAACAGAGCCCACCTGGGCTTGACGGGAGTTCAGGCCGTCCCGCAGATCGCAGATACTCCAGGTTCTTGTGGTCTGTCCACACCAAGAATGGATGCTCCGCCCGCTCCAGCCAGTGTCTCCACTCCTCCAACGCCACTTTCACCGCCAGCAACTCCCGATTGCCAACATCATAGTTCCTTTCAGCCGGTGACAATCTCCGGAGAGAAAAGCACAAAGTGCTGCGCTTACCATCCGAGGCAAGGCGTTGAGACAGGATAGCACCCAGCCCAACATTGGAGGCGTCCACCTCCACCACAAACTGTCGGCCGGGATCAGGCATGGTAAGAACAGGAGCCGACACAAAACGTTCCTTCAGGACCCGAAAGGAAGAGTCGCTTGAGGGGTCCACTGTATCTGGACTTGGAAGAGGTCAGTTTATGCAATGGTGCAGCTACCGAACTGAAATTTCTGATAAACTTCCGATAGAAATTAGCAAACCCCAGAAACCGTTGAACCTCCTTGCGGTTAGTGGGGACAGGCCACTCTTTGACAGCTTTGACCTTCTCTGGATCCATGCTCATCACCCCCTCGGCCACCACATAACCCAGAAAAGAAACCTTGGGAACATGAAACTCACATTTCTCCGCCTTGACAAACAGGTCATTGATCAGCAGTTTCTGTAGAACGGCACGGACATGGTTAATATGTTCTGCAAGTTTCACGAAAAAATCAGAATGTCATCAAGATACACAAACACAAAGACATTTAGCATATCTCGAAGAACATCATTGACAAAAGCTTGAAAAACAGCAGGGGCATTGGTCAAACCAAAAGGCATAACCAAATACTCATAATGTCCAGTAGGAGTGTTAAAGGCAGTCTTCCATTCGTCCCCCTCCCTAATCCTCACCAGATGATATGCGTTTCTTAAGTCAAGCTTGGTAAACACAGTAGCGTCTTGCAACAGTTCAAAAGCGGAGGAGAGTAACGGGAGGGGGTACCTGTTTTTCACGGTGATGTCATTGAGTCCACGGTAGTCTATACAGGGTCGCAATGACCCGTCCTTCTTCCCCACGAAGAAGAATCCAGCTCCGGCCGGTGAAGACGAGGGTCGGATGATACCAGCCTCCAAAGCCGAATCAATATAATCCTTCATCGCCCGAATCTCAGGCGAGGACAGAGAGTACAGACGTCCCTTGGGAGGTGCGGTCCCAGGCAACAGGTCGATAGGACAGTCATAAGGCCGATGAGGGGGCAAGGCAGTGGCTCTGGATTTGTTGAACACCTCCCCTAAATCCATGTAACAGGACGGTACAGATGACAGGTCAGGAACCCTCTCCGTCACCGTAACCTCCGGGTTTACGGCAGGAAGAACGGAAGGTTCAGGGCCAATCGGGGTAGAAACCGGAGCCATAGACACCCCACCCAGGGAGGGTGAGGGAACGACCCCCTCCGAGCCCCCAGCCGGTCTGGAGTGGAAGCACTTACTGGAACAAGCCACCCCCCATCCCGTGACAACCCCCATGGTCCAGTCAATAAGAGGGTTGTGTTCACGGAGCCAGGGAAATCCAAGAATAACTGGAGGGAGAGAGGAGTTAACCAGGAAAAATGTCATAGTCTCTGTATGATGGTCAGGAAAACTCAGAGTGACAGGAGAGGTTCGATGAGTTACCTGCCATAGAAACCGACCATCCAACGCAGTAGCACTCAGCGGAACAGGAATCGGAATAGACCTCAGTCTCAATTCTCTAGCCAGAGAAATAGCCATGAGACTGACGTCAGCCCCAGAATCCACCATAATCTCCAGAGGCCTGGAGATCTCCGTGGAGGCAACTGTCACAGTAAATAAGGGGCGAGAGGGGCTGTTAGTAACAGAAGTATGGCTCACCAGGACCCTCTCTTTCACTGGCGAGCCTCTCCTTTTACTGGACACCGGCCAATGAAATGGCCACGCTGTCCACAGTAGATGCAGACGCCGTCCTGGATCCTCCTCCATCTCTCCTCGGGAGAGAGGCGTGCTCTGCCCAGCTGCATAGGCTCCTCCCCCCTTGCAGCCTGCGACGGTGAACCCACAGGTTGAGGAGGCGATGAGGGCATGCCACGCCCACTCGGAAAGAACCCCCTGTCGTAATTCCGTGATGAAGTCTTGACGGCACCTCTCTCCTTCTCTTGTTCAAACAACCGTTTGTCGATTTTTGCGGCCAGCGCTGAAGCGGTCGTCGAGGTCCTCAGGCAGATCTAATGCGGCCAGGTGATCTTTCAGCGCTGGACAAACCACACAGAAAAGCATCCATAAGAGCAGTCTGATTCCAACCGCTCTCTCGCCGCCACCGTCGGAATTCAATGGCGTAATCAGCCACTCTCCGCCGACCCTGACGAAGATGTACCAGCATCCGGGGGCGCTCTCTACCCGGAGTGACGTGCTGGAATATCTGGGTAAAAGTCTTAGAAAAGAGAGCAAATGAGTAGCACAGAGGCGAATTCCTGGCCCACTCAGCCGTAGCCCACGCCTCAGCCCGTCCAGTCAGATGAGAAATCAGGTAGGCTATTTTAGTTCTGTCCGTAGGATAATGGACTGACTGGAGCTCAAAGTGTAAACCACACTGCGTCAGGAATGCTCGACAGTCACCAGACTCACCGGAGAAACGCTCGGGACGAGACAGGTGAGGCATGGCAGGAGAACCAGCAGATGACTGGAGCGGAGCAGCAGGATCCACACCTCCCGGAGTCCAGTGGCAGAAACCGTGTCAACGGAGCCTTGAGCGACGGTCGGCGTGGACACAGACTGGATAGCCTGGAACTGTGTTGACAGAAGGGAAACCTGATCGCCGTGCCCGGCCCGCTGGAAGCCCTGCTGGCGCTCCGCCATCCACGCAACTCCCGCTGGATAGCAGACAGCACTTCCTCAAACTGATGAATCCGCTGTCCTTGGGCTCGTAGCGCGTTCTGTACCTCGTCGGAGTTGGCGGGGTCCATGTTGTGGCGAGATTGTACTGACACAACCACAGGTAAATGGACCCACAATGCACAACTCAGTACGGTACGCAGTTGCAAAATGTTTATTGCAAAAGTCAGACAACACTCACAGGCAAAGGTATCCAAAAGTGGCAGGCAAAAGGGTAAATCCAAACAGGCAAAAGTCGAAATCCAAGGAATACACAAAACGATAGGGACACTAGGGAATAACGCTCGAAGGCTGTACTCAGGGGAAGCAGACAATCTCGCACTGGGGTAAGGGGAAGACTGAACTTAAATACACTAAACAGAAAGGATAATGAGACACAGGTGCAGAACATTAGGGCGGGGTTGAACAATCACTGACAACAGGAAGTAAACAGAAAACACAAGAAACAACAGGGAACCTTCACAATAAAACAGAAATGTGAACACGACCTGAAACAAAAACAAAACACAAGCGTGACACAGGAGCGGAACGTGACACACGGAGGATTAAAAAAACAAAACATGATGGACTCTTCAGAAGAGGTAATTATCTTCACTCAAGTTTCTGCACGGGAAAATTCTCCACAATCCTCTGAACATAATCATACTGGGAAATACAGAGAGAGTTGTGTGGAGCTGATAGTCTTAATTAGCTTTGTAGCAACTCATTTGTCAATGGTTTGAATGTAACAGACGTTCATTAATAAATAAAAAGTTACACACTAAAGTTCTAAAAAGTTAAAAAAAGTTAAATAAATAGTTTTTTTAGAACAAAACTACTCAACTGATTATCTAAATGTGATGGTTATGGACATTTCTGTTGCCTGTTTTTGTTTTGTAGGTTTCCTGTTTTGTATATTCTCTGGTTTTGTATATTCCTGTTGTGTATATTTCTGTTCCTTATTCCCCTGTTCATTGTGTGTTTCTGTTTATCCTGTTTTAACTGTGTATTCTTGTTTGTATTGTTGTATTATTATAAAAAATGACAAATTATTAATTAATCTCTGCAGCTCTAGTGGAGTTGCCATGACACTAATAAATAGAAGAGGTGAAGGACACCAAGTCAGAAGAAGACGCCAATTAACCAAGAGTGCAAGTCAACACAAAATGTACTTTACATAGAAGCAATGAATCAAAAATAATTCTGATTACCTCAGCTTTAGACCAAGTCATGGCTCTTGGAAAATAGTGGAAACAGCGACCTCTGAACTCAGACCAACCGCCGGGACAAGATGTCGCCCTCTTGACCAGGTGACTCTTTACTGGGAACAAATAAGAGAATAAAGGGTAAGTCTTCGGTTAAAGTCTCTACGTGATCTTTATAAGTTTAAATGATTGCATTGCAAAAAAAAACACAAGATCCCATCATCCCTATTGTGGCATCTGGTTACCAATCAGCTTTAGAGTTGATTGGAAGCTGTAGTGTCACACTTTGGGAACTATTTGGATATGCTCTAATATTTAAATTAGCAAGATACATACTTGGACTTGGCAAAAACCTGCACATCCACTGTGCAATAGTTCCCCACTTGTCCTGGATGCTAGCAGTGTATGGGCTAACGTTAGCCGGCTCCTGATCTTTATTAGATTCAGGATAGTTTACACTGCAGTCAGTGTTACCCAGCACAGCATTACATTTGACATACACATTGGTTAGTCCTCATCCTAAATACCTTTTCTCCTGTAACATTAGAAAGTGAAATTATACTGAAAAGTATATAGGCCAAGTAGCTAAATTGGGATCTGTAAGAAATAAATACATTTTCTATTTCATACTTACTTTCCTTTAATACTAGGACTATCAAGCTCCATAAACCAATTGTTTTATCAGGTGAAAACTGGTAATTTAATACAGAATCTTGGACAAAGTGAAATGCATTTAAGTAAAAATGTAAAAGACAACCGACTGACCTATTAGATCCTTTGTGGCCTCGGCTTCCTTAAAAGCTGGACAGTTTAACATAAAAGATAATAACTTGGTTAATCACAAGACAAGTAAATCAAATTCCTCCCTATTCATTCCACAGGATACCATCTCTTTATAATACTGACCAGCAGCACTGGTCAGAGCCATCATGGCACAAAGAAGGGCAGCCACAGTCAGCATCTTCATGTTGGTGATGATTTCAATAAACCTTTGAGAAAGAGACACAGACATGTTAATCGTGCACCATGGTAATATCAACTATCAGTCCATTAAAGGAAAGAACAGAAGAGAGTTTGTACCAAACCTGCTGCAGAATATTGTGTCAAACTGTAGCTTCATGCTTGAAGAAAGGAAAGATCAGATCTTATATACAGTTACTTATCTTGTCATCTATTATACAACAGGGAACTGCAAACGCACACACAGAAACACACACACAGAAACACACACACACACACACACACACACACACACACACACACACACACACACACACACACACACCCCTGTCATCAGTTGTAATGAACTCTGAAACTCAAAAATGCTATTTGTTACTTGAATGCCAACAAAATGATATATAGTTAGTGTAACCTAAAGGATAATAGAAGTGTAATTTTAATGTAACATTTAATTAGTTTTTTATGGTAGAATTCTGTTCACCATAAAAAATAACAAAGCCATAAAAAAAAGTTATCACCTTCTTTTTTAAACAACTATATTTGCAGTTTCCTATGCGCAATGATGAGTAAAGAACTCAAATTGTATTTGCTCAGTTGTTTCAAGTTTTAGTCAATATCTGCAAGTTTTCTAAATGAAAGTAACTCATTAATTAATAATACATGTACCTACATGCTGGACAGTGGTGGAAGAAATTCTCGGATATTTTAATGTAAGTGGATTGGTTGAACCTTGAGTATTTGTTTCAGATTTTAGTATGTTTTCATAGCTGTGTGTCACAGTGGATGTCATGTCCTTGCTGCAAAACAAATCTACCTACTGGTACATAGTTAAGTAACCTGATCACTTTATCACCTGTGTAAAACATACTCTGTTACAAGTAAAAGTCCTGCATTCAAAATAGGACAAAAAGTATTAGCATCAACACTTAAAGTACCAAAAGCAAAAGTACTAATTAATAATATACCATCAGGGAGGCGTATGATTGGCCCCAAATTTATTCCGCAGCAGGACAATGACCCCAAACATACAGCCAATGTAATTACAGTTTTTTACAACTTGTTTACACACTAAAATGAAAATTTCCACACAATTTGCAAAATTCTACTCCAATGAGCAAAACACCTCCACAGATTTGCACAACATTACACACAATGTCTGATTCACCCTTTTTGCAAAACATTACACACAGTGATTTGTAAAACTCTACACACATTTTCACACCTTAGACACAGATAAGGATTGTGAGGTTACTTTCTTGTCATTACAAAGCCCCAGATTGCCAATGACCACACTAATGAACAAATTGGATAAACACATCCAGCAGGTGTGGAAGCACACGTGCTAATTTGAAAACGCTGCACTCAGGTGTGCAGCAGGTTAGTTCACCTGTCTTCAACAAAAATGGAAGGAGCTAGAAGAAGAAGAAGAAGAAGAAGAAGAAGAAAAGTGAGAATGAGAGGGGGAGCTCAAAGAGGAGATGAAGGAGGTAGAGGAAGAGGAGAAGAAGGACTTGGAGCCTGTGATGTGGATGAAATCTTATGGCCTGATCCAGCCAGACGGAGAGATGATGAATAGTTACAGTATTCTTGTTGCTTTTACAGTAATTTTTCTTCAGAGTCAACGTGTATGTACTTCATGCAGTAATTTTTATTTGTCTACAGATTTTATTTGTTTCATTGATTTCATTGTTGGTTGATTACTGTAACTGATTATGGTAAGAAATACTGTAAGTATTGAAATAAATACTTTTAATATATTCAGTCTGCAGCATCAGTGTTGTGCTGTGCTTGGTAAGTTTATAGTAGGCCTATTTGTGTACATTCTCCCTATATCTCAAACTAATCATGAAGAATGTTGTGGGTTTGTCACTATTTTTTTGTCATCTAAATTATCCCTTACATAACAATGTCTGGCCAAAAATCCAGTGCATGCTATTTCCTAAAATTAGTTTTTTAATTATCACAGCAGTGTGAAACTGGCTGCAATAGTGTCTGATCATTGAGGACTGTGTTGGTTAAATGAAAACTAATAGCATTTTCACAAATATGTGTATATGTTTTGACTGAAGTGTGTATGTTTTGACTGAAGTGTGTCATTTTGCAAACAATCTAGGAATTATGCAAATTGAGTGTGGTGTTTGGATAATTGTGATTATATTTTGAAAAAAAGAACCCGGTTTTCAAAATTGCGTGTAAACAATTGAAAAAAACTGTAAAAACTATCTTTAGCATAAAGAAGAACAAGGAGTCCTGGAAGTGATGGTATGGCCCCAGAAGACTCCTGATCTCAACATCATCAAGTCTGTCTGGGATTAAGAAGCCTACATCTGCAGAAGATCTGTGGAATTGATGAAAAATATTAATATAATTTAGATTTCTCTTCTTTTATTGAAGAAAATAGACTATTAGCACTTCCTTTTTTGTTAGCCTTCTTGATTACTTAATTTAGTGATGCATTAATGTGATCATCACTTTAATGTTGCAGCTGGTAAAGATGGATTTAATTACGGTATATACTGTATACCTACAATATAACATCATCATTTATTCGTCGATGTATATGTTTTATAAATACATTTTTATTTAAGTGCAATATTTGCCTCAGAAGTATCATGGAGTAGAAGAAAGAGTAGCAGAAAAACTAAAGCTCAAGTACTTCAAAAATGTATTTAAATATATTACCGGACTAAAGAGACATATTTCATATTTCTGTTGTTGACCTTTAAGGTGGCAAAAGAAACCTTGAAGGATGAGTCAGCATTAAGTTAAACCTTCCTTATCATTTGGGATGAGACAGTCAAAATTATGCAACCCAGAAAAAAGATAACTGATGAAATCATTTCTCAACTTTGAATTCATACAGTCTTGTATAAAGTACTTGAAAGCATAATTGAGTAAAAGTACAAGTATGTTACCATGAAAATTACTTTGTTAGAAGTTAAAGTCTCCTTTTAGAATAATACTTGAGTAAAAGTCTTAAAGTATCTGATATTTACTGTACTTAAGTATCAAAAGTAATTTTCTGATATTAAATGTACTTAATTATTAGAAGTTAAAGTAAAGGTAAAAAAAACTTATGAACTTTATGGCCAAAGGTGTGTAACGTTATCTTCATCACAACGATCGTTGAGGTGGTCATCGTCTGTTACCATGGCGGCAGAGCCTGCACCAGGTGCTTCCATGACACTATCGGTAATTATGCTTCCTCCTCTTCTTCTTTAGTTTTGGCCTATGGTTGTTGTTTTTTTGCCACTTGGCAACAAACAGGCATTAGGTCACCAAAATGGAGTGTGCATTATCTTGGCAATTCAGGAGCAATGATTTGACAAACCAGTGTTTCGTTTTTTTCCAGTGTAACAAATTTCTTCTGATGTTATTTTGTAGTAACGAGTAACTAAGATACTGAGGAGAAATGTAGTGGAGTAAAAGTATACATTTTATTTATGAAATGCAGTGGAGTAAAAGTAAGTTTCTGGAAATGTAAATAACGAAGTAAAGTATAGATACGTGAAAATTCTACTAAAGTACAGTAGAGAAGTATTTGTACTTTGTTACATTACAACACTTAATTCATACTTCTGCAAAATGTACTGTGGAAGATGAATTGGTTGCAAACGCTGTCCCTGGCTGACCTTTTTAGCTGAAATCCTGTAACAAGGAGAGCTTAGTTAGTTTTCAGATGGCAGTTTTTCCAACACAGTCTCACTCCCCACTCGTCAAATGTATGACGCATGGTCAAGGACCCTGGCGTCAAGTTTCAACGAAATAGGGGTACCCTTGACGTTGTTTTTCGACGAGGGGGTCCGTCAGATAGACATTCATGTTATTCCCTCACCGTCCGATATCGACGAAAGAAAAAAACACGCCTCCCGCCCCTTAACTCGAAATCTATCAACATTTATTTAGATGTTATCATGGTATTCATTTCTTTATTTTAATAATATTATTTCGTTCTTATTACCGGTGAAATATTACAGTAGGTATATGCTGTAATATAGAACATTACGATATGATCCGAGCTAGCCGATATCCCCCAATGCAATGCGGCCATTCATTACTCAAAGAATCGGTCAGCGATCAGCGGGTCTTTAACGCCAGGATCGCTTCAATATACATATATACAGTCAGTGATTGTGTCACCAGCAACAACACGTTGATCAGTTTTGTTCCAGTAAGTTATGAACCATAATAACGTTTAAACGAATCCGTGGAAAACTCCGGAAGTGACGTAGTACGTCCCGCTCAGCGGATACGAAGATAAAAATAAATAATATTCGTAATATTGATGTTTTTTTCTAATGTTGTATTTGAGGAAAAAACAATAAAGATAGTTATAGCCTAATATTAAAATACAGTTTCATGTATTTGTCTACGTTTAAACGAATCCGCGGAAGTGACGTGGAAATTCCACACCTCGTCTGTGAAAGAATGTTCCACGTTGTACGTGAGAATTTACACAATAAAATACTAATAATGAAAAAATTGTGGTTTATATTTAGCACTTTGATTTGCCTTATATATACTCTATAAAAAACCTACAGTTGAGTGTTTAGAAATACAGCCTAATGGCTTGTTTGACTAATTTGCATTTGTTTTGAATTGTACTGTTGTGAAAAACAATAAACTATATACAAAGAGAAGCATTTTTTATTTTATTTTCCATGCATAGTTATTTAAAAACGCAATTTTCTAGTTTTGCAGTTGATGAATATTAATAGCAAAGATTAAAGGGGAAAAACATGAGTATATTTATGTGTGGGACTTAGTTTGATTTAAAATCACACTGCATTATTAGTTGTTTTAAATAAATTACTTTTTTGAAATATCAATTTATGGTAGGCCGAACATATTAATTATTATATTCAGAAGATGATCCTCATATCAATCACCGTGGTTGTAGCCATCCTAACCTTTGTAGCCTTTACTGAGACTACCTTTTCAAAATTAAGAAGGGACTAGTTTTAGGAAGCATTTTCAGGAAATTAAAAGGATAAGCAGATTTTTGCTGAGGTTTTTGTTCACAGAGTAAGATGTATATAGCTTTGTTTGGGTATGTATACATATACAACATGTGTTTTGGCATTTTTGGCACACTTCTACCTCAGCCCTACTGCACAAAGACAAAACTCACACATCTCATTCAACCATTTCACAAGCTGAGGGTCATGACATGGGTCAGAGCAGTGGTTCCCAACCTTTTTTCCTTGGTGCCCCCCCTACTCATGTCTAAGAAAAGCTGACCCCCCCCCCCCTTTGAAACTGAAGTTGAGGTAACTCTCGAGATAGAGCTGGGTCCGAGGATATCAGAGGTCATAAATGATGAACCAATCCATCGGCTCTGCTCCTATAGGCCCAATGCTGTTCACATGGACAACAAGCACCTTTGGCTGGAAGGCCCGTGTTGAAAGTGTGTGTTATCATTTAGAGCAGACACCCACAGTGAATCAGATGGTTTATGTTATACAAGGCTGCATTACAGAGCATTTTATTATGACTGTCATGAAGGTTGTGGAGAGGAATAGAGACCAGTCTCTCCAGGCAAGCTCACAGAATATGCTCTGCTCTATCTTTATTCTCCATGCCAAGTATGAGCTCTTATCCTCTGGCAGAAGATATGGGTAAACTTAACATTTCTAAACTATAGGCCTAATTTGGACCTACCTCAATTAAAACTTTAAATGTTGCTTGAGATTGAGGGTGTGCAATAGCTTCATGATATGAAGCATGGTTGTGTTGCTCTTGTCACTGTTTGTGAAAGATGAGCAATAGATTGTTGCTGTGTGATGTGCTTCAGTCTAGCCTATATCACTTTGTTCATGTTGTTTTTTATTATTAAGTATGTCAGCTGTATGATAAAACAATATGTCAAGTGTTATTTGTGAAGCATTTGAACTCAAGGCAGATATCCCTCTGGGGACAATAAAGTATCTCCTGCTAAGTGGTCTCCATGATGTGTAAAAATGAAAACGTTGTCGTAGGACTATAGCAAACACATCGTTGGAGAGGTCTCAACCTGGAGAGTATCACTTCCGGAGTTTTCCGCGGATTCGTTTAAACGTTATTATGGTACATAACTTACTGGAACAAAACTGATCAACGTGTTGTTGCTGGTGACACAATCACTGACTGTATATATGTATATTGAAGCGATCCTGGCGTTAAAGACCAGCTGATCGCTGCCCGATTCTTTGAGTAATGAATGGCCGCATTGCATTGGGGGATATCGGCTTTGAATGCGTTCTGCTCGGATCATATCGTAATGTTCTATATTACAGCATATACTGTAATATTTCACCGGTAATAAGACCGAAATAATATTATTAAAATAAAGAAATGAATACCATGATAACATCTAAATAAATGTTGATAGATGTAGCATTATAGTTTAAAAAATATAAATCAACAAAAAAGCAACCCAGCTTCCCTGGCCGAAATAGACCGAAATAATAACATTAAAAGAAATACATATAAACCATGATAATATATGTGAATAATGTTGATTAAAACAACGGTTATTGGGCTAAAAATACCAATAATAACTGTCACAGATTTCGAGTTAAGGGGCGGGGGGCGTGTTTTTTTCTTTCGTCGATATCGGACGGTGAGGGAATAACATGAATGTCTATCTGACGGACCCCCTCGTCGAAAAACAACGTCAAGGGTACCGCTATTTCGTTGAAACTTGACGCCAGGGTCCTTGACCATGCGTCATACATTTGACGAGTAGGGAGTGAGACTGTGTTGGTTTTTCCAGTAAAAACAATGTATATCTAGATGTGTTGATGTTTAAAGTGATGGTTCGGAGTAATTTCACCCTAGGGTCCTTTGCACCATGACGTCGAGCCAAACACCCCCCCAGAAGCTTTTTTCACCTGGGTCGAACTTTGGGAGAGTTAGCGTAGAGTAGCGTTATCAGCTGAATAGCTTAGCACAGGGGCTAATGGATCCACGTTTGTATCTCATAAATGACCCCACTAATAATGCCCGAAATGATACCAAACTTCTACACTAGTACAAATAGGTTATGCACTCATAAAACGATGAATTGGAAAGTTTGTAAGTACATGTAAAGTCAAGATCACGGTCCCAAAGTTTTTATATGCTCCTCACTATAAAATAGTAGGGATGACATTTATTACGTCCCCGATGCACACATAGGCTACATGCTGAGTTTTTATCATTAGGTAAATTCCAAAAAATCACATTTTATTTCTCACTGAGTCCATCCATCCATCCATCTTCATCCGCTTATACGGTGTCGGGTCGCGGGGGGAGCAGCTCCAGCAGGTTTAAGCTAACTAGTGCAGTGACCGCTGAAAACTGTTTGGAGCGAGCTGACTGCTTGGCCTGCATACTGCATACAGCTTTCTTTTTCTTTCATTATGTTAGACTCCTAGCAGTTTCCTACATTGTGTTTTTGCTAACAAACGTAAGGTCAGCTTTAAAAAAGGAAATACCATTGGCAATTGTTAATTATCCTAGCATTGACCTAGCTTTGCCACCTAGCACCACGTAGCAAGTTAGTAGCGTAGTAAAGTTAAAGGAGAATTCCGGCCAATTTTTACGTTAATCTTGATCGCTATAGCTACGCGAGTACTTTCAATAGAAAAAACCCTGACCCGAATCAGTGCAGGTAACACAGAGAAGCTTCAGCTACGTACTACAAGCGTCCCCTGAGCTAAAACGGCAGTGCTCGGGGCAAGTTTTAGAGTGCCTTTGTGCCTCTTACCAGACACAAAATGCAATTAAAATGTCTGTGCAACATGAACAGGGACCTTACATGACAACAAGATGCATTTAGCAACTTAGCCATACAACTTAGCCTACACTAAATGACTAAGTTGCGAAACGCATCTAGTTGTCATGTAAGGTCCCTGTTCATGTTGCACAGACATTGTAATTGCATTTTGTGTCTGGTAAGAGGCAC
The DNA here is from genome assembly GCF_010015445.1 of Perca fluviatilis. NCBI lineage: Eukaryota > Metazoa > Chordata > Actinopteri > Perciformes > Percidae > Perca > Perca fluviatilis. Next base: position 23,277,544 of record NC_053125.1, on the reverse strand, counting down.
AAAGGTGTGATAGAAATTTCTTTGCAGCAGAAGAGTTTAGTAAATATCAATGATAAAAATGAATACGAATAAAGACTGTTTGAGAATTAAACCAAAAGCTGGTCTTTGAGCATTTATTATATTTTGCAAAATATGAGAATACAGATTCACAGGTACACGCAGTACAACTGAATGAGCATTTCTAAACTAAAATCTAAACATCACATCATCATATAGTCAAAACCTCTCTTAAGCCACCCCTCTCACTTTATCTTTTAGCCTGGCCATAGTTGAAAAGAGGACATCATGAAAAGTCAAACCATCCTCACCTTCCTCTCTGCTCTCTGTTCTCGATATTAGCCTAAACAACAGTTTATCTCAGGAGGCAGAAGGAGACATGGTTTTGTGGCCTTCTCGACTTTGTCTGCTAAAAAGTTAAACAAATGAGAAGCTAGAGTTTCTTAATAATAATGCTTCTAGGCTAAGAGTTCATGGCTTCAACTGTCCCTCTCTGGTCTTTAAGAGTCTAAGAGGAAGGAACAGCATTCTATGAAGGTTTAAAACAATCTTTAAGCAAATGGTTAAAATCATTAATCAATAATGGTTAAAATAAAATTTTACCACAAAGGCACTCTTTATCTCATGCCCCCATAACTGCTGTTTTAGCTGAGTGGGAGCTCTTGGCATTAGCTGCAGCAGCTCCGTGTTGCTAGCACCAATTCGGCTCGTTTTTTTTGCTATCGACAGTACTCATATACATATAGCGATCAAGATTAACGTAAAAATTGCCCGGAGTTCTCCTTTAATGGCATATCTTTGTGATAGAAATGTCCACTTATTACTTAAAGGTCCCATGGCTTGAAAATTTCACTTTATGAGGTTTTTTAACATTAATATGAGTTCCCCCAGCCTGCCTATGGTCCCCCAGTGGCTAGAAATGGTGATAGGTGTAAACTGAGCCCTGGGTATCCTGCTCTGCCTTTGAGAAAATGAAAGCTCAGATGAGCCGTTCTGGAATCTTGCTTGTTATGAGGTCATAACAAGCAAGGTTACCTCCCATTTCTCTGCTTTGCCCGCCCAGAGAATTTGGCCAACCCATGAGAGAGAGACATCATGGCTTTCAAAGAGAAAAGTGGCAGTTGGTCAAGGCCCCACCCCCACTCTCCACCTTGCCCCTCCCTTTATCCTCCTCAATAGCTACAGACACATAAATGGCACATTCTGAGGAAAGCTCATTGTGGGACTGGCTCTAGTGGCTGTAATTCTGCACCAAGGCTGAATTTCGGGAAAGAGACTTCAGATACAGTATTAGGGGACCACTAAGGTCTATATAAAAGCATCCAAAGAGCACCATGTCATCGGACCTTTAAAAATGTGTATGTGCACAATGATATTTAATGATGTTACAGTTAGATTTCTTTGAGAAGTAAGAAGTTTTAAAACAAACTACTAGATTTAACACAGACTCACAGACCAGCTGGCTTCAATGCTTGAGCATTTTAATTTTGCATACTGAAAGACAAGAAAGACCAGTTCACTCTCCAGACAGAATAAAGTTGTGCTAAAAGCATTATTTTCATAACTCGTTCAGTCTGCTCTTAGGCCTAAGAGACAATCCAGCTCCTGTATGTCACTTGTCTCTTCAATCCTTTGGTAGCGTTACAGCGATAGAAAATGAGATATAGATTATATAGATGAGACTGAAAAAACAGTATTTGTGCTGTCGACAGGTACTTGATGCCTCTGTGTCAGCCCAGGAATCATCAGATTTTCTTGCTGCAGACAAATGGGAGAAGGACAGAACACCCAACATCATCCCAGCATTTTCCTTCTGTAAAAAAACAAAAACACAGGAGCGTTTCTTCTTTTTACGAATACAAACATCACTACAAACCGTGTCAGACAGAAACCACTGTAGTACTGTCAACATTATGGTTATTGTTTTAAACATTCATAAGAGACAAGTCACAGTCAAAACCATATCAATACAGCAAATGATGACATTCTGATTAAATGTCTCAGTTCATCATTTGCATAGATATAAATAAACGTTTGTGATACAATTTATGGTCTGCATTTTTCCACCATAGTCATTCACATTTACATTCTGTAATTGCTTCTCAAGAAAATCTCAGAATTGACCAGTGCATGAAAAAAATGTTTTTTAGTATTTTACTTTCACCTCTCAATAGAAATACTGTAAATGTACCTCCGAAGTTCATTTGCAGACAGTGCTGACTGCCACGCCAGTTGCTGGGCTCTCCAGGACACCAGTTCTGGTAGGAGAAGAGTGAACTATCACTCCACAGCCATACACCGTCCTACAGACAAGAGAACAGAATATTACATAAATCAATAAAGATTTGTTTAATCAAATGACTGTCAGATTGTGTAAATAAACTAAATGAATAAAATAGCCTACCTCTTGGGCATCAGTGCCTCCAAGCCATGCTTCTTTAGACTTTATACTTAAAGTGGTGGCCATCATCCTCTGAATCTCACGGTACTCGAATAGGTTATGCACTGATGCAAGGTTCCCACCCAGGGACTGACAGTTTTTCTGATAAACAGACAGGAGTTTAGGGGCTGCAACTAACAATCATTTTCATTGTTGATTAATATGTTGGTTATTTTCCCCGACTCATTGATTAGTTGTCTATAAAATGTCAGAAAATGGTAATGACGATCAGTGTTTCCCAGAGCCCAAAATAACGTCCTCAAATGTCTCGCTTGACTTGTTTTGAAAAGAATATCTTTGAGGTGTCCACAACTCAAAGATATTCAGTTCAACACAAAAAAAGGAAACAAAAAGAACTTTATGTAAAGCAGTGAATCAAAAATCCTTGTGATTACCTCAGCTTTAGCCCAAGTCATGGCTGTTGGAAAATACTGGAAACAGCGACCGTTGACCTCAGACCAACCGCTGGGACAAGATGTCGCCCTCTTGACCAGGTGACTCTTTACTGGGAACAAATAAGAGAATAAAGCGTAAGTCATCAGTTAAAGTCTCTAAGTGATCTTTATAAGTTTAAATGATTGTATTGCCAAAAACAAAAGACAAGATCCTATCATCCCTATTCTGGCCTCTGGTTACCAGTCAGTTTCTAGAGTTGATTTGGAAGCTGTAGTTTCACACTTTGGGAACTATTTTGACGTGCTCTAATGTCACTGTGCATTATTTCCCCCGTTGTCCTGGATGCTAGCAGTGTTGGGGCTAATGTTAGCCGGCTCCTGATCTTTATTAGATTCAGGGAAGTTTACACTCCAGTCAGACTGTAAAAGACAACGACTGACCTATTAGATCCTTGTGGCCTCGGCTTCTTTAAAAGCTGGACAGTTTAACATAAAAGATAATAACTTGGTTAATCACAAGACAAGTAAATCAAATTCCTCCCTATTCATTCCACAGTATACCATCTCTTTATAATACTGACCAGCAGCTCTGGTCAGAGCCATCATGGCACAAAGAAGGGCAGCCACAGTCCGCATCTTCATGTTGGTGATGATTTCAATAAACCTTTGAGAAAGAGACAAAGACAGGTTAATCATGCACCATGGTAATATCAGCTATCAGTCCATTAAAGGAAAGAACAGAAGAGAGTTTGTACCAAACCTGCAGATCAGAGTTTATATACATTTACTTATCTTGTCATCTATTACACAACAAGGAACTGAGTGCACAAACAAACAAACACACACAAACACACACACACACACACACACACACACACACACACACACGCACAGCGTTATCAGTTGTAATACACTCAGAAACTTAAAAATGCAATTTGTTACTTATAACAAAATTATATTGTATCAGCCGGCAGGATGCCGTTGTGTTTACTGTTCTGCGCTGCTGTGCAATTTTCAATTCAATTCAAATTTATTTCAAGTGCAATATCACCATAAGACATGGTCTCAAAACACTGTACAACAGGGAATTCAGTAAGAAGTTAGGCTTAAAATACAAACTACATCTAAAATCATTGGGTATATATACACATACATAAAACAAATTCAATGTGGTACAAGGGTAGAAAAAGAAGATTGAAGAAGTCATAGTAATGCTCCATAATGTTTTGAAAATAGAAATGTTTTGAGTTTTGATTTAAAAGTGGTGATATAGCTGGCTTCTCTGGTTATTCCAGAAGTGTGGTGCTCGATAAGAAAAGGCACGGTGGCCTGCCGATATCTTTTTGACCCTAGGAATTTCTAAAAGATTGGTACCCAGGGAGCGGAGTGGTCGTGCGGGGGTATAGGCTTTAATCAGTTTGGCTAGGTAAAAGGGTGCAAGGCCATTCAGTGATTTGTAGGTTAAAAGAAGGATTTTAAAATCTGCTCTTGCCTGTATGGGTAGCCAGTGGAGTGAAGTTAAGACAGGAGTTATATGGTCATATCTCCTGGTCCTTGTCAATACCGTGGCTGCTGCATTTTGGACGAGCTGCAGGCTTCTAAGTGAACATGCAGGGAGGTCGGAAAACAGGGCATTGCAGTAGTCTAGCCTAGAAGACAAAGGCATGAATCAGAGTTTCTGCATCACGCTTTGTTAAAATCGGTCTAATCTTTTCAATATTGCTCAGATGGTAAAAAGCAGTTTTTGTAACATACTTAATATGATCTCGGAAGTTTAGCTGAGAGTCAAATATAAAACCAAGATTTTTAACAGTTTTGCTCTCAGTGATGTTGCAACCATCTATGCGCACTATACTATTCTTGCACTTGGAAGGCCTTACTACCAGGAGCTCTGTTTTATCAGCATTCAACAGTAAAAAGTTTCTGCACATCCATCTCTTAATTTCGGATAGGCAATCCTTTAGCTGGTTCATTTGGTTCAGTTGGGTGGGGTCATTTGCATGAATAGGGACATAGAGTTGAGTATCGTCTGCATAGCAGTGAAACTTTATGTTGAATGCATTCATAATATTGCCAAGGGGAAGTAGATATATACAGAATAAAATAGGGCCGAGTACTGACCCGAAACTTATATTGGCAGGCTTAGAGGTAGCATTGTTGTATTCCACATATTGGGATCTATTTGACAGGTAGGAATAAAACCATGATAAAGCTGACCCCTGTATCCCGATGTGCCTCTCTAAGCGAGTCAGCAGTATTGTGTCGTCTATTGTGTCAAATGCGGCCCTTAGATCAAGGAGCAGTAACAGAGAAATTTGCCCAGAGTCTACTGTTAATGTCACGGGGCGGAAGTGGATGTTTTTATTTGAGCATGCTTTTATTGGATTGCGGTGTTGTTATTGTTTGCTGTGGTTTTATTTTTTTATTGCATGCTTTTTTTTTAAATGTGTGAGTGTTTTTAATGTCGGTCACTTCCGCCAGTGTACATTTTAGCAGGACTAATCAGGCTAATGACTTTCACCTGGGGGCGAGAGGGGGTTGATTGGCCCTAGAATAAAAGGGCAGGACCTTAGAGGAGCCAGAAAAAGAGAGGCACATGGGAAAAGCAGAGGCCATGGTGAACATGAGGAAGGCCTGAGAGACATCAAGGAAGACGTGGAGATACGACAGAACACTCGGAACGAGCGGCGAAGCAGATAGGAGATCAGACAAAGACACAAAGGGAAACAACCTTAGAGCGGCCTGAAGCCAGCGCAGCAACCCAAACACCGACCGCTAGCGGAAAAAGTGGAAGAGTGTGGAACTCTCCCTTCCGCGTAAGTCCCGTTTTGAGACCGGTGTTAGGTGGGGTTAAACGTGATGAAGTGGTAACAGTTGCTGAGGACGTGTTACTGGCCGGAGTGTTTTCTGTTGCAGGTTATACCCGAGGAAGGCCGCACAAGGAGAGGAAACTGGTTGCCAGCAGAACCCTGTGGACTTTGTAAAGTCAGGACTCCCGTTCTGTTTGGACTGTTTTAGTTGATTGTTAGTTAGTTGGTTTTAGTTTTTTAGTTTTTAGTACATTTTATTGTTTTATCCTTGTTAAAATAAATGTGGTTTCTTAACTTGTTGTTTTATTCATTGTTTTGAATGCATCATTTTTGCTGCTCTCCCCCCGGCACAAAAAACCTGTTTTTAATCTTTTACCTGTTGTAGTTTTAAAGAGGTCCTAGGCCTCAAGCAAAACCTAGGTGGCGTTGTCAGCCCTTCCTACCTATATTTATATATTTTATCATTTTTATATATTGGGATTTTAGCTTGAACGTGCCTATAATCCCCCCCTCCCCTTTTATTACATTAACAGTAGGTCGTTTGTCACTCTGGTCAGAGCTGTTTCCGTGGAATGACAGGAACGGCAACCGGACTGAAATTTCTCAAATAGACTATTCTGGGATAGATGGACTGTGAGTTGGTCAGCGACAGCTCTTTCGAGTAGTTTTGACATGAATGGTAGATTTGATATTGATCTGTAGTTCTGCAAGATTTTTGAATCCATGTTTGGCTTTTTTAGTAGTGGTTTAATAATTGCTTTTTTAAAAGCAGATGGAACTAAACCCGCTGATAATGACCTATTTACAATGAGAAGACAGGAACTGCAGACTGATCTCATGAATTGGCGTATGTATGAAACGCCAATTTGTATTCCGTTTTTGCGTGTTATCAAGACGCATAATCGCATTTTTGCGTGTATATCAACGCAAATCGGCCGCCATTGGCCTACATTGCGAGTCCATTTCCGCCGTAGCGAGTAGTATAAAGGAACGGTGGATTGGGTAAGGAGGCAGGTTGGGGTGGTAGATGGGTAAAACACAGGACTTTCACCTGGGAGAGCCAGGTTCGCGCCTGCGTGTGGTGATTTTTCGGCCGTTTTTTTTTTTAAGTTTTTGTTTTTAATAAGCCTTACCCAATGTTTCTTTCCTAAACCCAACCATTTGTTGTTGTCGTTAGCGTGTTTTTGTCATTATTTTCCGTGTTTTTGTCACCGTTTTGTTACTAAAGCCTTTCCCTGTGTTCTTTTCCTAAACTCAACCATTTTTTTTTTTCTTAACAGGCGTGTGACGTTGTTCTCGCGATAGTATGTCGCGTTCTCGCGATAGTACGCCGCGTTCTCGCGATAACGCGCAACGTGGCGAGGCCACGTGGTGGTTCTGTTTACATCAGCTGTATACAGCCTGTATCATACACTGGATAGCTGAAAATGGCGTACAATAACACGCCATTTGGCTTTATGAAAGTGGCGTATATATTTACGCAAAGTCATGATGCCATGTTGGGAACTGAGAAAAACAGGTAGTAATTCCTTAAATAAACTGGTTGGAATTGGGTCTAGTGAACATGTGGTGGATTTAGAAGCGGTAACTATGCTCATGAATGATTCTGGGGAGATAATGGTAAATGGGTTGAGTTATTAAGTCGTCATCGGACTCACTGATTGACGCATCACTCATATGTCTTATCATATTTCTAATTAGATCAATTTTGGTCATGAAAAAATCTAAAAAGTTTTCAGCAGTAAAAGTTGACTTTGTTACAGTGCTATTTTGTGTGAGACTGACCACTGTTTTAAAAAGAAACATTGGGTTATTACTATTTAAATTAATTAACTCCCAGTAGTAAGCTGTCCTGGCGCTCAACATTGCTTGCTTATAGATCTTAAAACTGTCCATCCATACAAGAAGATGGTCCTCTAGTTTAGTCGCCCTCCACTTTCGCTCCAATTTTCTGCAGTTTTTTTTAGTGTACAAATATTGTCACTAAACCATGGGGCTAGTTTAGACTGTGTTCATCTCCGTGTTTTTAAGGGAGCGACAGAATCCAGCACCGTGGTTAACCCATTTAAGCCCAAATTTTTCACAGACATGCAAATATGCAAATCATGTGTTATCAGCCACCCTTTGAAATAATCAAGAATTATAAAAAAAAAAAAACGAAGGAAAGTAGATGAAAAAGTGCGTTTTATCACCGGTCACAATTGTGACCGGTGGGATAATATGCGTATTCTCAATTAAACGTTGCTCAAATTGTTTTTTTATTAAAATAAGGGTATTCTGACAGCAATCACTGAAACAGAATACAAAATACTTACTAAATCAAGAACTTGGGACTTTCCACACTGATACAGTATGAACACAGACATTTTGTATTCATTTGAATACAACTTGCAACAGCATTACATGTAGCATAACATGTATTGACACATTTATTTTTAACTAAAATAAAACATTTTAAATTGTACTTGTGCAATATTGTAATGTTGGCATAACATTTTAGTGCAACATTAACTAGAAAATGTACATTACAGTCATGTACTTCATTCACATTGAACATAAAAACTTGAGGAACGATGTACTAGGGGTGGGGGAAAAAATCGATACAGCATAGTATCGCGATATTTTTCGTGGCAATACTGTATTGATACACAGACGCCAAGTATCGATCTTTTATGATATATGTGTTGGTCTGTTTGTCTGCTTGACAATCACATTTTGCACCAATAAAACTGAAGTGAGATGAACAAACAGAGAAATGGATCTTTTTAGATACAACAGATGTTGACAAAATTTTCCTTTGGGGACATCATTTGAAATTGGGAAAAATCTGAAGTTGGAAAAAGGTAATACATTGCAATATATCGCAGAATATTGCAATATGTTTTAAATCGCAATAATATTGTATCGTGGCTTATCGGGGTATCGGTATGGTACGAGGCCTCTGGTGATTCCCACCCCTACAATGTACCCTCTTGAGTATACCATCAAGAAGAGTCCTCATTTATCGTTGACGGATACATCCATTGTATCAGGACAGCCCCGTTTGACATATTCAGCAGCATTTGGGCTGTATACTTTGTATTCAGGAAAGCTAACAGTGGTCGGCCTCTTTGATCGTTTGAACACCCATGGCCCTTCTGGCTGGCCCCTCTGGTGGCTAGAAGACCCGCTAGAAGGTTCGTCAGACCCACGATTTTGGCAGTTAGAGGACCTTAAGGTTTTATTGGACTTGCTTCTCTGGCGGTTAGAAGACCTTGAAGGTTCCTCAGACTGGCCATTCTTGCATTCAGAGGACCTTGGAGTGTCTTTAGACTTATTTCTCTGGCGGCTAGGATATCTTGGAGATTTCTCAGAATGGCCAGTCAGTTGGTGTGAGGACGTTGGAGGCTCTTCAGTCTTATTTCTTTGGTGGCTAGAAGAGCTTGGCTCTTCAACAGTAGACGCTGGTGAAGAAGAGATTGGCTCTTCTGGTTGCCTGGTAACGCTTTTATAGAACCCCTATACTCTCCATGTTCTGTGGTGACACGTGGTAAGGGAAGGCTGGATGGGGGAGGGGGGCTCATACTCATACTCAGTTTTGTTCCGGTCATCATCTGTCTCCAACAGTTCAGCATGTGCATTTAAAATCCTGGCTGGCAAATGGCCCATCTCCCCCTCATAGGCCATATCTGACCCATCACTATCACAATCACTTATAATGGCATCTTTCTCATTTTGAGGTATGATTGCAATGTTGCATGCCTTGTCTGGGCCATCACCTAGATCCAACATGTCAAGGACTTCACTTAAAGTAAATCTAAAATAAAGAAAAAATGTAGGTAAGATACGCAACAAGACTTTTGTTTGTATAGAAGTATGTTTGCATCTAGATACAACATTCTATCCCACCGGTCACTATTGTGACCGTCGTAAATATTTACTCATTCTGCAAACACACCAAACACATTTGAATAATTACAAATGTATATATCATAACTAGACAACTTAAAGAGCATGTGTACAAAAAATCTTTTTCCTATGTTTATTTTAACATACTTTACTAACCTATTATTTGGGAGCTTTGAGGCAGCCATCCTCTTCTCAAGGTGCAACCAGAAAGTAAACAGCTCTGGTCACGTGACAATTTACTCAAAACATTTGACACTGCACACATTTCATTGAAAGACTCCATTATTTCAATATTTACTGAAAGAGTGTTGGGAAATTCCCTAGTAACATTTTTAGAGGCTTATAAATATTTTTTTTTTTTGGGTTGAAATGGGTTAAGGCGCTGTTAACGCTGTTAGATAAGTCATCTAGGGAGGTGGTAGCACAACAGGAGTTTAGAATGTCTGGTAGAGTCTGGGCCATCATAGTTTTGGCAGTACTGTCGATTCGACGATACGTGTAAGTTCTGGGGTCAGGGCACATTAGGATATTAAAATAAAAAAAAATAAAAAAATACAAAAGTGATCTGAGACAGGAGTCTGCTCGATAGAGGAGATATCAGCATTTACTCCACGTGTAAAAACTAAATCTAATGAGTTCCCACAGTTATGAGTTGCGCCATTCACATGTTGTACAAAATCAAGGCTAGTAACTAGGTCCATGAATTCCCTAGCTCTGAGATCGGATCTGTCATTAATATGGAAGTTAAAATCACCCATTAACAGCACAGTGTCTTATTTAATCAGCACTATGGATAGCAGATCTGAGAATTCCAAAAGGAAATCAGAGTTTTATTTTGGGGGCCTGTATATTGACAGAACAAGGATGCTTTTTGGGGCTCTAATACCAAAAGCTAGGTATTCAAAAGTGGGAAAAACGCCAAATTTACGTTCTATACTGTTGCTGGCATCAGAGAAGATAGCAGCGATCCCACCCCCTTTTTTCCCTTGCCGTGCCGAAAACAAGAAATTGTATTCTGGGGGGAAAGCCTCAATGAGAACTGTTGTGGCAGTGGAGGATAGCCAGCATTCAGTAAGAATAAAAAAATCCAAGTTATGCTCAGTAACAAAGTCATTAATGTACACAGTTTTACTAGTCAGTGATCTTTTTCAGTAGTGCAAACTTTAAGGGTTCTGGCGACCTTAAAGCAGAAGGGGCAGATGTAGAGTGTGAGGGCATAGCTCCCCCACTGGATAGTGGCAGCACCAGACAAGGGAGCCGCTCTGGTATACGAAGAAACACTGGTTGACTTATTCTGATTGGGCGCTTCCTCCTAGTTACGATTTCGACAGGAACAGAAGAAGTCAATGGGGAGCAGAATGTCAAGGGTGGGGAGTGTGGAGGTGCAGGCTGTTTAATGGGCCTTTACTTTGACAGGTTGCTATTCAGTCTAGTCTAGGTGGGAGATTGACAGCAATACATTTAGTGAAATTGGAAATTAACTGTCTGGACCCTTTTCTGTTGGATGTAGCCCATCTAATCTGAATAGCTGTGGTCTCGACCAAAATGTGTCAAAATTACTAATATAGGTCAGGCCTGTCGCTGTACAGAAGCGTTCATTTCCATGTCTGATCGTTGGTAGAGGAACCGACAGAATGCATGTTCTGCCCAGGTTCTCCACAGTAGAGGTCAGGCACTCAAACTCTTTTGAAGTTTCATCAATTGTCTTGACATGACGTCACAAGCACCAGCGTGGACGATCACGGTGTGCACAGAGGGATGACGCTCAAATAGCAGTGGGAGAAGTTCAATACAGTTTTGGACTTTGTCGCCCGAGAAACTGTAAATAACGGCTCTAGGAAGGTTAACAAACCTAACGATTGAGTCCCCGATACACAAGATTTCAGGGGCCTCGCCGCCTTAATTCCTGATTATCGGCGAGTAACATGAGAGAAGCGGCTGCGAGTTGGCTAACACGCTATGAGAGTGTGTATTATTAGCATTAACAGTAGTAGCTGCAGGTGCATGTCCAGCATCGCTGCTGGAGAAACCCAGAGCTGGGGCTGTGATGGAGGCAGCGGAAGAGGCCAGACGCGAGGGCCTGGTCGTTCTTGGACACTCACCAGCCGCTGGGGGTCCCTGATTCCAAGGTTCGCCAGTCCATGGAGGCTCCGTGGATGGAACCGGCATAGAGGGAGCAACGGCGAGGGAGGTCGTTGTTGTTATAGCGTCACCGGAGCTCGGAACGGGAACGCCGTGGGGCTCATCAAGAAGGGTTATCGGAGCTGTTCCATGGGGTGCTAGATCTGGATAGCTCTCCGATGGGGGACCCATGGTGCGGGGGGCTGATACAGCAGGAGGAACGCTTCCTCAGTCTCCTGGGCCTTGAATGATGTTCTACCTCAGATGTTGGTGTCGCAGCCATCTCCAGGCTTTCCTCATAATCATGGCCAGCAAGGGGGGCAAACCGGTTAAACAGCTGTAAGGCCCCATCATCTTGGCCAGCGGATCGAAGAGGGGAAGGGAAACTTTCCTTTTCTCCTTTACCCATCTTTGTGCTGCACGTATCCCGAAGGAAGTACAGAGGGCTGTGTTCGCCTCGTGTGGATTGGGATTTTCCACACGCTCTAGACGGAAAAGCAAGGAGTTCAGCTCAGTTTGTCGGCAGAGCAAATCATCCATGAGACATGCGATGCATCGCAGCTCAGTTTTAATGTCAGTAATGGTGGTGGTAGGATGCGGAGGGAAATCCCCATCATCAGTGACTCCATTTAATTCTCCGGTGTTCTTAGAGTTTCTCTCTGTCAGAGTAGCTTGCTGACTGTCTGACTGATACTGAATGACTGAGCATCTGGACATCTTGCAACAACTTTACTCCATGTGACTCCCAAAGGTCAAGATCAAGGATCATGGGACCATGTTGTACAGTTCCTGTTCTAAAATGTTCCTGCATTTTCTTTATTGATGAACATAGACTATTAGCAGTTCCATTTTTGAAAGCATTCTTAGTTTCTAGCATTTTTTTCACACCTGCCTCAAACTTTTGCATGTGTATATCATTGTACTACAATTAGTGATGTATTAATGTGATCATCACTTTAATATTTTGGCTGGTAAAGGTAGAGTTTATTAGGATATATACTGCTGGGTAGCTTAACCTATGATATTACATTATAATTCATTAGTCAATTTATATGTTTTATTTTATTCATTTTTAAAGATTATTTTTTGGGCTTTTCCACCTTTAATTTTAGACAGGACAGCTAGGTGAGAAAGGGGAGCGAGAGGGGGAAGACATGCAGGAAATTTGTCACAGGTTGGATTCGAACCCTAGACCTCAGCGTCGAGGCATAGACCTCTTAGTACCTGTGCACCTGCTCTAGCACTGAAGCTGCCCGGGCACACCGTTTTATATGTTGTATTAAAAAATCAAATTGCAAAGTAAATAAAGTTAATTTTTTTAAGTGCAATATTTGCCTCTGAAATATCATGGAGTAGATGCATTAAGTAGCAGAAAAACTGAAACTCAAGTTGTTAAGGAATTCCTTGAGTTTTATTAATTATCATTTGTTCATTTTCTGTATAGACTGTCTTCAAAACTCTCTCACTGTTCTCTGTGCTGTGAACTTGAGATGCAGTAAGAGGCCCATCTAGAGGTTTTGCTTACAGTGACAGTGCAGGAACATTCTTGTATACGCTTGGAACCATTCGTTGAAATTTGTCTGTCAACTGAGTAAGTGACCCCAAACTTTTGACCGGTAGTGTATATATGAAATTGTATGGAGACATGCAAAATCTTGTCATTGGTTACTAAGCATGGTTATGGTAAAGAAATATTTTCATTGGTTTAGAAAAAATATTGATTTGGCTGCTTTCCAATGAGCATACACTTTTTGTTCTGTAACAAGTATAAAAACATTGTAAGCTCTGTGTTCTTTGGGAGATGCTGGGGAAAACTGATCAGATGAGACCTTGTTACTTTTCCTCAGTAACTTCCCTGTCATTAATTACATAAAATAATTGCAATATATCATCCTAACCATCTCTGTGTTTTCTGTGCTTTGATTATCTCTAACAAAGTACCTCAAAAATGTACTTAAGCATTTTACTGGAGTAAATAGTCATATTTCCAGCCCAGTCTCACGGCAGTTCGTGAAATGTTCACGTTATTTAATCTATTGATTAGTGTACACGGAAACTTTTATCTAGTTTTTTTTCGTGATGGTCAGCACGTTTTTTTATACTAATGTATTTCAGTGGGAAGCATCTTTCGTGATCACAGCACGATTCTTTGGAAAACAATGCCAATGTAAAGTCAATGAGAAGATGACGTAGCTTTAAGAGTGACTACGGTAGCGAATAGTATGAAAGCCCGAAAATCCGCATAGGGAGGTTGGTTGGGGTGTTGCATGGGTCAAACAACACAGGACTTTCGCCCAGAAGACCGGGGTTCGTGTCCCGCGTGTCACGTTTCCTAAACCCAACCGTTGCTTTCTTCTTTTACTAAACCCAACCGTCCCGTTGTTTTCCCAAGTACCGTTATTCTTTTCCTAAACCCAACCGTCCCATTCTTCTTTTCCTAAACCGCTTCCCCGCTGCAGCCCGACTGGCAGAAATAATTGTGCTGTGATCACGAAAGATGCTTCCCATTGAAATACATTAGTTTAAAAAATGTGCTGACTATTGTAAATTATGTTAACATTTCACAAACTGCCGTGAGACTGGGTTGACATTTCACTCTGTTGTTGACCTTTAAGGAGGCAAAGGAAGTCTTCAAGGATGAGTCAGCATTAAGTTAAACTTTCCTTATCATTCTTGTTGGGACATTCAAAATGATGCAACACCGATAAAACGATAACTTTGATGAAATCATTTCTTAACTTCTAGAAAATGTACAGTGGAAGATGAGTTGGTTGCAAACGCTGTCCCTGGCTGACCTTTTCAGCTAAAATCCTGTAACAAGGAGCTTTAGTTAGTTTTTCATCCCCTTCCTGTCCAGTGAAAACCATGCATTTCCAGATGTGTGGATGTTGGATGTTTGTGGTGAACTGAAGGATTAAGTGTTCCTTTATGTGTTGAGAAGATTCTCCTCCTTCTTAAGTTAAATAATGTCTTTAAAGTGCTCATATTATGCTTTTGGTCTTTTTCTCTTTCTGTGTAATATATCGTTTTTGTGCACATTATAGGTTTACAAAGTGAAAAAGCCCACAAATGCGTCCCTTTGTAACACATGTTATAATGCTCGCCTAGCTGCTAGCAGTGGCGGTTTTTGGCATGGGCGAACCGGGCAGCATTTTTTCATGACTCATGGGGGGCGGCACAAGAACTTAAAAAATATATATATAATCCACTGCACCGCAAAGTGGTTTTCTGTTATCTATCATTTCACTGTGTGGGGATTTGGCAAATCAGCGCCCCCTGCAGCTGCAGGCACCCTACTCTAGAGAGGAGCATCGCAGGACGTACTGTGTGAGAAAGGAAAAGAGGAGGGGTCGCGGTGGACAGTTCACCTCTGGGTCTCACAAATGGAACATGGAGGGGAACAGGGGACCACGAGCCTCCTTGAGCTTATCACTTTTATGCATCATAGGGATCTATCGGAGATCTACCCCAACTTTTGTTAATTTTAATAACTTCAATAATTGTAATTCATAAAATTCAATAAATGTAATTCAATGTAGAACCACCCCGGGTTGCTAGTGTGGCATGCCCTCATACTCTCCTTCTGACTGGCTAGTAGTTCTTACCTATCTATTGCGCATGTGCGACTCCCAACAAAGATGGACCAAAAGTGAGATGCCTCACTCTGTAGCTAAAACAGAGAGTTCAACACACAGGGCCCTATTTTAACTATCTGAAACGCAACTATCAAACGTGAAACGCAAGTAGCTTTGTGGGCGGATCTCGGGCGCTATTATACCAGTGGGACAAATGACTCTTGCATCCGACGCAAATCTAAAATGGGTTGGTCTGAAGTAGCTAGGTGTGGTTTGGGCGTAACGTGCAATAAACCAATCAGAGCGTCATCTCACATTCCCTTTAAGATCAGGCGCACTTGTTCCATGGCGTATTGCTATTGTGATGGCCGATTTGCCTGGCGCACGCCAGCGGGAGCTGTCCGGGATGTGGCAAAGTAATAAATGCTCGTCTTGACCGGGTGGCGATGTTGCTGCCTCCAAACGCACCACCTGCTCCTTTTGTGCCCCTTCCTCCCCCCCCCCCACTCCATCTCCGTAATATTTTTCCTTGTAATTATGTATGGTTTGCAAAAATGGGAACTGCTGCGTCCGGGTAGATCAGAGAAGCAAAGTGTATACGCGGTGTGCACACGCTATATTATGGCCAAGCATGCAGTCCTAAAATAGCATCTGAATAACGCACCACTGACTGTAGACCAGGTTTTTCCTGGTCTTTGGCGGAATTGTTTACTGAAACTGCAAAATAGCACCAAGGAACATTTGCGCCTGAACACGCCTCCTCTTTTCGCTGAACCGCCCCCGGGAGTGCAAATACATTCCCTAATTTACCGACGTGCGTCTGTGGAGGGAAAAGTTCGCTGTGCGTCAGGTGCAAAATAGGAATGATACATGTGTCGGTGTACAAAGGCAATTGCGCTGAGTGCAAGATAGGGCCCACAGGGTGAAAAGAGGAGCTGCAGCAATGTGTAGTACAACAAAAATATGGTGTTTTTTGGAAACTTAACTATGTAAACCTATTCTGATATAACCTTTAAATACAATTATGAACCTGAAAATAAGCATAGTATGAGCACATTAAAAAGCCTCTTGGATCAGCTGGAAAATGCATCATCACAAAGCTGAAAACAGGGCTGTTTTCTGACACCATGAAAAGTTTAAAAAAAGTTTAGAGATACATGGTTCTCACAGGACAGCTATGCTACAAACATGATGTTCTTATGGAATATGATGCATTGCTGTAGATTAAACTAGGAAGAGGGAAACAGTGACAGGAAAATTTCACTTCACAATGATACTAGAACTGTAAGTACATTTTGCTGATAATACTTATACTGTATAGTTTTACTGCAATGAAATGGTGAAAATGACTGCAATTTATGGTGTTTTTAAAAGAATAACTATCGTTTTTTTCAACCTGGATCCTATTTTTCTATGGTTTTGTTTCTAAGTGACTGATGGGAACAACAATCTTAGACATTGGTCCAGTATTAAAAGGAACACGCCGATTTATTGGGAATTTAGCTTATTCACCGTAAACCCCAGAGTAAGACAAGTCGATACATACCCTTCTCATCTCCGTGTGTGCTGTAACGCTGTCTGACGGTTCCAGCATTAGCTTAGCCTAGCACAGATCCTGCAGGTAACTGGTTCCAACTAGCCTACTGCTCCGAATTGTGACAAAATAACGCCAACATGTTCCTATTTACATGTTGTGATTTGTAGAGTCACAGCATGTACAAAAAACAACGTAACATGAGACACAGCCATCTTCTAACAGTAAACATGTCAGGTGTAGCAGGGAGGAGTAGGGAATGGCGGACCCAAAATGCAGAGACAGGCAGGCAGGCAGGAGAATGTGTAAGGTGGAAGGTTTATTCAAACCAAGAGTCCAAAAATCCAACAGAGAACTGACTAACAAAACAAAGGAAAACCAGAAACAGAACTACTGACCAAAACTCACGGACGAGGAGACAGAACTGAACACGGTTGGGAAACTGGGAAACACACAAACAAACAATCATCTGACACTGGACAAGGGGAACACCAAGACTAAATACACAGACTAATGAGATAACACAAGACAGGTGACACAAGGGCTGGGAAACAGGTGAAACACATTAGGCAGGGCAGAGCAATCAACAAAAGGAGGGAAACACAAGACAGGAAGTAAATAGGACAAGACAAGACAGAAAACCAGAGACTTCAAAATAAAACAGGAAACAGAGCACAAAACAGACCACCAAAATAAGACAAGACACCAAAACCATAACAAAACAAACCGGGAACTATATTCAGTAATAAGAGATTATGGTTTAGGCAAGAAAAAGTGAGCGTTATGCGGCAACCAAAGTTAAGTTTAGGCACTAAAATGAATAGTTAATAGGGCTGTCAAACGATAAATATTTTCTTAATCGCGATTAATCGCTGAATTTCTATAGTTAATTGCGATTAATCGCATTTGTTTTATCACATGATTAAAATTCTATTATTTTGCATTTCAGAACTGTTTTTAAGTACATATTAACAATGGAAAGCAATTCTTACCAGTGTATCTTGATTGGGAATCAAATGAATGCAAAGAAAGTTGCTTTATGAACTTGACTTTAATATTTGTATTTGTTTATTATTTATTTACTGTAAACAAAAGAAAAATGTGTGAATCTGTCATTATTGCACAATTCAGAACATGCCAACCGTTGTACGTCTTTAAGACCCAAGTCTTCTACGATGCTGACAGGTCTGCAGTTAGTTGCCACCCATTTTGCCAGAGCTGTAGTAATTTTTTGGGAATTTGGTTTCATCCACAGGACAGCAAGTAACATTCTCCAAAATAGTGCTTTGCCTGAGCCAGCTACCATCAACCTGAGTCACGTTAACTGTACTATGCTTAGCTTGTAGGTGGTAGCTCAAGCTTGATGTGCTTTGGTGATATTTTAATTCGGCTTTACACAATGTGCATATGGCTTTCGAGTTTTGGAAAATAAAAAGCACCATTCAGAATTGTGTTGCTGCTGCATTTCTTCATCATGCCTGCAGCCTGCAGCAGCAGGATGTGTTACGAGGAAGTATGGCAGCTTGATGAAGGTGCGGCAGGTGTTTAACCCCAACATCACAAACTATGAAGGGCAAGCTGGACTTTGTTGGCCAGGCGCATCATTCTGAAAACAGAGACCAGCCCCCCTTTTCAGCAATGGCTTAGAGAGTTAGGAAACGTACTACACATGGAAAGACTCAGCTATAAGATGTCTAACAAAGAAAGAATTTTCCATAAAATATGGCATCCTCTGCTGGTCAAATGGTCAGAAGCATGTAAGATAAATAACGTCCAGGGTGACACCATTAGCACTTGAGTATGCAGCTTTTCTCTTTCTTTTTTTCTGAATTTGTCCCATGCACTATGTTGACTGTCATCATTTCATTTTTCCTCTCTGCTGGATTTTTTATTTATTTACTTTTTACTTATATTGTTATTTTTTTCTGTGGGGTGGGAGGTTGGGGTGGCATAGGCATTGTAGGCTTTTGTTGTGTTGTTCCTTAAACTTTCAGAAAACCAGAGGGAATTCTCTTCTATCGTTATCCTTTATAACCCCTGTACAAATGACTCTTTCAATAAATATATTTTGAAAAAAGTAAAGGGTCAAAATAGTAGCCTAGCTAGATCATAGTGATAGCTAAGGGGCGTTGTTAGGCACGACCCGAAGCCGAGTGAAGTGTAAAATAAATTATTAAATGGTGGCATGTGATTAAAAAAAATTAACGCGTTATGCTCGGCCCTTAATCGCATCGCGATTAATGCGTCAATGCTGACAGCCCTACTAGTTAAGTTTAGGAAAAGATCGTGGTTTGTATTAAAACACTCCCAAGTAACACACATTTTCCTGAGTGAAAGTCTTTTGTTTTGTTAACGCCCACCCATCCTCCCTGGCCACCTCCCTACGCGGCAAGTAGCGTTCTTATACAGCAGCAGTCAATGTGCTGTATTCGGCAAGAAAAACGTATACAT
The DNA here is from genome assembly GCF_010015445.1 of Perca fluviatilis. Taxonomy (NCBI): domain Eukaryota; kingdom Metazoa; phylum Chordata; class Actinopteri; order Perciformes; family Percidae; genus Perca; species Perca fluviatilis. The sequence continues at coordinate 23,258,333 of NC_053125.1, read as the reverse complement.
CATACGAATTACAGGGCTTAACTTTACTTACTCACATTAGTGAGCAGCTTATAAGACAGCCCTCCCCCTGGTCAAAATACGTTCCTGCGTGGCTGTAGTTTACCGATTTACATGAGAAAATAAGTAGGCTATATACTATAAAACCTGGGAACTAAAACTTTCTCCAGACCACTAGTGAGAAAATCTTTTTTTTTTAAGTTTGATGGACTGACCTTTTAGCTCCCAAGGCTCAGTGGAGCTGCTGCCAGGTGCAAATATTGTAACTGTAGTTAAAAAACAATTGCCGTGACTGGTATCGTTATATCTAAGGACCATGTTGCAAATTCCACTGAACTGGGGAACAGTCAAAACAAAACAATCAAAAGAGCTACTTGTAAAAAAGAAATGTTGTAAACTTAAAGGGGTGATAGAATGCAAAACCGATTTTACCCTGTCATAGTTGAATAACGACAGTTCGGTGGGTAAATAGGACATACATATAAGCTCAAAATCCCATTGACACCCTTTTACTATGAAAATTTCATATTTTGAAACTGCCGCTGAAAACGGGCGAATCCCAACAAAGCTGGAAGTTGACGTCAACCTCCCAAAAACCGGAACCTTTGTCAGCCCATGGGTGTATTAAGAGAACGGTCACGCCCCAACATTTACATAGGCTACACAACTGACCTGAGATCAGTTAGTCTTCTGAATCTAGGTCGTGCACATCTCAGAAAATGTATACATTGTTCATATGCTATTTTACCATTAAATTCACTTCTGAGACTTTTTTATGCGAGAAATCAACTACTTAGAGGTCAAATATGGGCCGTTTTACGAAAAATGATGTCTAATTGCAAATTTTGTTCGACTGTGTGTCGGACTTCAGAGGCTGGTGCTGCCTGTGTTGCTGCCTCGCCGCCTGGCCTACCTTCCTCCACAGACCCCGGCTTGCTGTGAGCCCGATAGAGCGTCCGCACGTTCTGCAGCCCACAGCACCTCATACCCGCGCAAGTCACCGTTTGGGCTGGTGGACTACTACCAAACCCGCTGCTCTGACAGAGCTCCAGGGCCTGCAACTCCCCTCTTCCTGCTAGCTAGCTAAATGCCCGGTGTATGTGAGTGAAAACAGCGGTCAGCGAGCTTGTTACGCCAGCATTCTCTTACCACAGATTCTAGTTAATCTTATAATGTGTGTAATTATAATGTGTTGAGTTATTTAAACAAACGATTGGGAAAATAAACGCTGCTTGTCCATGAGTCTCATTGATAGAGCCTGCCGGCTGGATGGAGCTCTATCAATGAGACAGCTAAGCTCCTCTTAGAATTCCTCTGGAATTCACAAATATTCATTAACTTGAAATCGGACACCGTTGTTAGCTTTATAAAACGTATAGTTAGATGTTGTATAAGTGGCGTGGCGAAATTCAAACTGTAAATATACTCAAATTACGACCAAAAATGAAGCTAACTAGCCGCAATCTGTACACATAGGATTGCAGGGACAGTGCGAGCTAACGAAACCCTTACAGCTCACAAATATTCATTAATTTGAAATCGGACACCGTTGTTAGCTTTATAAAACATATAGTTAGATGTTGTATAAGTGGCGTGACGAAATTCAAACTGTAAATATACTCAAATTACGACCAAAAATGAAGCTAACTAGCCGCAATCTGTACACATAGGATTGCAGGGACAGTCGCAGCTAACGAAACCCTTACAGCTCACAAATATTCATCAACTTGAAATCGGACACCGTTGTTAGCTTTATAAAACATATAGTTAGATGTTGTATAAGTGGCGTGACATGTGTGTAACATGTGTTAAGAGATTGCTGGTGTAACAAGCTCGCTGACCGCGCTCTCACACACGGGCCATTTAGCTAGCAGGAAGAGAGGAGATGCAGGCCCTGGAGCTTTGTCAGGGCAGCAGCGTTTGGTAGTAGTCCACCAGCCCAAACGGTGACTTTTGCGCGGGTATGAGGTGCTGTGGGCTGCGCAGCACCGTCGAGCTCAATCGAGCTCACAGCAAGCCGGGGTCTGTGGAGGAAGGCAGGCCAGGCGGCGAACCAGCAACACAGGCAGCTGAACTCCGACACACAGTTTTACCAAATTTGCAATTAGCCATCCATTTTCGTAAAACGGCCCATATTTGAGCTTTATATAGTTGATTTCTCGCATAAAAAAGTCTCAGAAGTGAATTTGGTAAGGAAACATTGCAGTGTCTGGAATATGAGATTCTGTCGCGTTTCTAATGTCTGTGTATTGGGGATTCGCTCAACCAATCAGCACACAACCTCTAATGCGTGTGTATGTCGCTCAACCAATCAGCGCGCGTCTATATGTGTGTGTACGGGGCTAAGGCTCAACCAAGCAGCGCACAGCTCATCTAAATATTCATGACCATACCATATTTGGAAGAAAAGCTCTTGTTACAAATAGGGCCAAAACACAGGGATGCATAAGGGCCAATAAAATATCAACCGGGCCATTTTCAGCCCAACTAATGTTACATACCCCATTAGGAGACCATAAGGAACAGTGTGAAATACCCTATATAATCATTCTATCACCCCTTTAAGGTAATTATAATTTTACAGTCACACACCCCAGTGTTGAGGCACGGTCACCTTCATTGAATTGGGTCAAAACCTTTTTTTCCCCTAGAATTTTAGTGAGAGTAAGTTTTTACAATCATGGAGTAATATCAGTGTAATACAGCTAAAATTCTTTCCGGACCAAATGCTTATCTTAAAAACATTCAGTGGCTTTACCAAGATATAACATTGGTATTACATTAATTACAATTATCATTCTTTGTTAAAATTTTAACCTGGTTATTATACTAAGTTCACTTACTGTGTAAATTGTTTGCGAACACGTTTGTCATAGCAAATTTATGAGGTATAAGTCAGGTTGTGTTTATAAATAGTACATAGTAGGGGTGCAAGATATATCGACTCAATATCGTTATCACAATATCACGTTGCGCAATATTATAGCTAGGGGTGCAAGATATATCGATTCAATATCATATGCAATATTTTGTTTAATTTGTGGAGCGCTGCGTCCCGTCCGTTGGCTGTGTGGCTTAGTTGTGTTTGATTTAGAGCCCACTTGAAACGCTATAATGATGTTTCATTGGCCAGTTACTGTGTCACGTCAGTGCAGGGGTACACTACGTGACAAACCCTATGTAACGTACCACATGTGTGCATATTTCGACAGTGACAATGTAAGTGAAGAAAGTGATAGAGACAACAAAACGAAACGAATCAGAGAAGCAAAAGAAAAGTCGTGTCCTGTTCTCTTCATTTATTTATTTTACACTGTACAACCAGTAAAACATGTCCTGTTCTGTAGACATGGTCCTTATTTATTTATTCATGTTGTACCAGTCCAATATGACCGTCAGTTGAAATAAACCTTATGTTGTAAGAAAACATGTTTAATTTGTTATGAATCTATTTTGATGCATTTTCCAGTAACTTTTGCAATTTTACATATGATTAAAAATATCTAAATTAATATTGATATCGCAATGTTCATAATCGATATCGTAATATCACATTTTGTCAATATCATGCAACCCTAATACATACTATAGTATAATATATACTTCTGACTTACTGTTTACTTCAACTCCAGAGGAAAACATCGTACTACTACATTTACCTGACAGAAGAATGTTACTGGTTACGTTGCAGATTCCGATTCTACTCACAAAATAAATGGTTCTCGAGATATTTGAAAGACACGTGCACGCACAGGTTCGTTTTGCGGCGTAATTGTCCTTTAATTTATAGTTAGATGCTGCCTACACAAAGTTTATCCAGAGGGCGGCACTATTAACCAAAACATAAAGGATTCTGACAGACTGTTGCAAACAGGAAGGTCCATGTGACGGTTAATGCATCATTAATGGCATATCTTTGTGATAGAAATGTCCACTTATTACTTTAAAAAAGTGTATATCCACAATGCTATTTAATGATGTTACACTTCTGTTATTTGAGATGTAAGAATTTTTTAAACAAACTAATAGATTTAACACAGACTCACAGACCAGCTGGTTTCAATGCTTTGCGTTTTAATTTTGCATACTGAAAGACAAGAAAGACCAGTTCACAGTTTTAAACATTCATAAAAGACAAGTCACAGTCAAAACTAAATAGAATCAAATGATAAAATTCTGATTAAATGTCTCAGTTTATCATTTGCACCACTAATACATTAAACCTATAATCCTTAATATATAAACATCTGTGATACAATTTATGGTCTGCATTTTTCCACCATTACATTCTGTAATTGCCTCTCAAGAAAATCTCAGAATTGACCAGTGCATGAAGAAAAAAAAACAATGTTTTTTTTCTGTAGTATCTTACTTTAACCTCTCAATAGAAATACTGTAATTAGATTTACCTCCAAAGTTCATTTGCAGACAGTGCTGATGAGTGCTGTTGGTCTCTCCAATTCTGGTAGGAGAATAGTGAACTATCACTCTACAGCCAAAAACCCTCCTACAGACAAGAGAACAGAATATTACATAAATTAATAAAGATGTTTTAATCAAATGACTGCCAGATTGTGTAAACAAACTAAATAAATAAAATAGCCTACCTCTTGGGCATCGGAGCCTCCGAGCCATGCTTCTTTATACTTTATACTTAAAGTGGTGGCCATTATCCTCTGAATCTCTTGAATATGAGATTACTTGAATATGTTATGCACTGATGCAAGGTTCCCACCCAGGGACTGACAGTTTCTCTGATAAACAGACGGACAGCGTGGAGTTAGGGGGCTGCAACTAACAATCATTTTAATTTGATACGTTGGTTATTTTCTTGATTCATCGATTAGTTGTTTGATCTATAAATGTCAGAATATGGTGAGAAATGACAATCGGTGTATCCCAGAGCCCAAGATAACGTCTTTGAATGTCTCCGTTAACATGTTTTGAACAAGATATTCGGTTTACTGTCACAAAGGAGTGAAGAAACCATAAAATATTCACATTTAAAGTGGCCTTATTATGCTCATTTTCAGGTTCATTATTGTATTTTAAGGTTGTACCAGTATAGTTTTACATGGTTTACACCATTTTTTGGTTTTACACTGCACATTGCTGCAGCTCCTCTTTTCACCCTGTGTTCAGGTCTCTGTTTTAGCTACAGAGTGAGACATCTCAACTTCTGTAACATCTTTGTTGGTAGTCGCACATTCGCAGTAGCTAGGTAAGGCTCAGAACTACTAGCTAGCTGTTGGCAGGATTAGCCGGGAGACTTCTTCTAAACGAGGGCGCACTTCCAACTTTGCGTGGAATACCTGCAGAACAGCTCACCCGGAGACTGAAGACAGGACACATTCAGAAACGCGTATCTCACTCAAAACAGCACGGATGTTTTTTTTCCAAGTTTGTATGAGTGTGGAAGCACCAGAGACACAAAATAACACCCCAAATGCCAGAAAAAAGTGTTTTTTTTTCATAATATGGGCACTTTAAGCTATAGTAATCTATATCAATGTAATACATCACCAAACGAGGAAGATCCAACCTATCGCTGACCAGACTGCATTATATTCTATATTAAGCGAGAGGCTGTTACATTTGCTATTAATTCAATTTGGTAGGTCTAGACTAGACCACACACTATAATTTACAGAGACCTAACAATTTCCCCCAAGCGCAAAGCATTTGGTATTTGCCAACACCGCAGCTCCCTGTATGTTTAATGTTCTAACAATAGGCCTATGTTTTCATTTTAACATGCAACAATCACGTTATGACGAGATAAAGAAACGTTTCGTGTTACGTGATGAGTTACAAAATATTTTGCTACAACATGAAAACTGTCCACTAGCGACTGTCAGTTGCGAAAAAGTTTGTGATAATGTGATTTTCTCTAACACATAACCTGGTCAAGATTTATTAGATATACATTTTGACCGTGAAAAGAATGGAATCACTGGAGTCATTTCAGATATATTTTTAAAAGGGCATAACAAAAAGCAAACATTGCATAGAATAAACACAAGAAACGATCTCTCCAAAAAATTGTCTTCACATTATCATCAAGAAACAAATAATAAATCTCATCTTTAACCTCGCTAATGTTTGTCTGCAAGTTAAGGACCACCGTTCTTTATTCTTAATTCTTTACCCATTCAAGTTGAGACATTTGATCTAACAGCGGCCGGACTCTGCACTATAAAGCTAAAGTGGTTGTAAACACAAATTTAGGGCAAATGTTAAGTCATTTCCAAAAAAAAGAGGTTATGTAGCAGCTTTAAAGTTCCAATCATCCAAATACGTAAACAGACTATATAAAGAAACTGTGCTCATGTTTAGTTTCTTTCAGAACACAACTGATGGAAGCAATGGAACTGTTTAACTCACAGAAGGCAGCTAAGGTATAATTTACACATTTATATGAATAAAGATGCCAGACAGCAATTAGTTATGACCAACATGGCTTATTATACACATTGATGTGTAAAGCTGCTGGCGTTTCACTGGCCCAAAAAAAGTAATTAGTTGGAGTTGGGATCAATCAGAAACGGAGCCTTGAGAACTTTGTTTGGAACTTCTTGATAGTTTCTGGTAATGTTTCTGGAAAAAAAGAGAAGGGAGAACACACACAGTGTAAGGCCACAAGAGTGTTTTAGTGTTTATTTTTGGGTATGTGTTTACCTGCAGGTTGTCGTAGTGTCTCTGGCTGCTGCAATGGAGGTCCTTGGCGGTGCTCTCGTTCAGGTAGAAAACAGAGCAGAGATTACAGAAATAGCCTGATTTGGGGACCACAAACTCCTGACCTGAAGAGGGAGACGGGAGAAAATTGTATCAAACATCTGCAACTGGGTCGTTTTTACATTAAGTTGGAAATTTGATCAAGATCAGAATTTTCTCTGGTTGATTTCATACATGCACGTAGGGGAACAAGTCCTGCACAGAGTCACATTGTCCGCAAAGGAGTTGAGTCCCCGATCAAAGGCAAGCACAGCTTCAAATAAGTTTCCAGATGTTATATGTTCGTGGGTCTCACCGAGGGGGTTGTTGGGTTTGAACGGCGGCAGTTTGACGTCGATAGCGACACAAGGAGACTGAGAACGAGATCGTTTTGCTTCAGGTCCAAAAGGCTCCCTCCTCAGTTTACTCACAACTAAAAAAGAGAAGGAACAAACAAACATCTTTAGCACTTTAAAAGCAATCATACGACAATTGAAAAAAAAGATCCATGCATCAATGTTAGTCGAAGCCATAAATGATTAATTGCTTAGTCGAATGTCAGAATTTAGATAATAATCTGCAAAGATTTTGATGTGCTTGAAGTGCTTCATTGTTTTAAGTCATATTTCAAGCAAATATGCCCAAACGTGCTAGTTCCAGTTGAAAAGTGAGATTTGGATGCTTTTCTTTGTATTCTATGATAGGAAAATAACATTTTAGGGAGATTAGGATAGTTTTACTGACGAAAGTAGCAATTTCAAGAGATGTATTTTTCACTATTGATTAAAGAATTAATCAATGATGGGAATAATTGTTACTTGCAGCCTTAAATCCAAAACAAGCATTTACAAGTATTTCATCCACTTTAACAGAAAGATGCATTTTCATTGGTCCAAAATACCAGCTTAATGTGGGCTTAGTCTATTCTTTCAGCTCTTTGTACCTTTGATGTCCGCCCTGCTCCGTCCTTCCTTCTTTTCCTGCTCTCCTTCCTCCACACATCCCTCCAGCGTCTGGTCCCCAGGGTGCTCCGGCTGCAGCTCCTGCCCAGCAGAGGCTGCCTCGAAGTCAGCTGGGCTCGCTGCTTCCACCTCGGCCCTCTGGATCTCCGGCTGGCCGTCACTTGACAACGTAGACGGATCTGTGTCCAGTGAAGAGGAGGCATCGAGTGGAGTTGGAGGCAGAACATCGGTGCTAGCTGGTTCCAACTCTTCTTCTCTCTCGTCTATTGCAGTCACGGTTTTCCCTCTGGTAGATTTTCTCACTGTGGTAAAAGACAATGAATCGGTCGAGCAAACAAATGAAAAGCAAACTGCAAACTAATGCTCTTTAATTAACTAAGTGTCATGTCTGAGAGCTCGATCATTGGAAAACAGTGAAGCCAAAGATTGCTGTTTACGTCAAAATTATACATTTAGTATTTTTGAGACCCCAGAGATTAGATTTTGGGTAATGACATGACTGTATAAAAGATATGAGTGTGTGTGTGCGTGCGTGCGTGCGTGTGTGTTACCAGGGGCCTGTCTTGCTCTCTTCTTTCCACGTCCTCTAGTCCTGGTTTTTACAGCTTTCTTTTCCTCCTCCATCGCTCCCACCTCGTCTAGCGTCACAAAGTTCAGACTTTCCTCTAAAACTGGACAACAGCAAGATGTTTAACCTCACCCCAATTGGAAGTTTCAATGTTATATTGTCTAACAACATTACTCACAACTCAGATTTGATTGTGGCTTTTTTGACACTGATCAACAAAAATGAAAAAAAAGAGAAATTTTTAATTAATCACAAATAAAAAAGAATACGTATCTGGCTAAGTGCTTGCACCTTAATCATCAATGGTTTTGATCCTTTTTACGGCTGCCTTTTTAACTTTTAAGAGCAGGAAAGGCTTGAGACAATAACGATCCATTTAAGTAAGCTAGTTTCAGGGCTTTGGCATTGTACATGCTCACTCGCTGGCAAGACTTACTGGGACACTTGGATGAAGCCATTGTTACTGTTATTATTTAACACCTGTGCTTCTCCTGCATGCCTGCTGTAAAAAGGGTCTACTGGTTTGAAATCACTCAACTGATAACAAAAGGAGACAATTAATAGTTCTCTTGTGTGTATAATGCAAATATACTTGTGCAAGTATACTGTACTATGTATGGACAGAACAACACTCACCTGTATCATCACTGCGTTTGACGGTACATGAGGTTTTCTCAGTATGCTCTTCGTCCGGCTTCTCTTCCTTATCATCGCCAGCTTCATCTAAAGTCACCAAAGTCTTGAAACAGACACAGACATCTTTAGCATCTGTAATTGTAGAGCTGTTAGTGTTTTTTTTTTTTTTTTTTTTGGCTTTAAGGTTAATATCTTGACCTTTACCTCTGAGTTTAAGAAGTCCTCTGATTCGTCCTCCTGGCTGGGTGGGCGGGTCTCCAGTGTGCTTTGCTTGGCCTCTCCGTCGTCATCGTCCTCTTCTTCTTCTTCTTCTTCTTCTTCTATGAACTCATCCAAAGTGACAAGTGCTTGCAGCTCCCCCTCCGTCATCTCCCCATCCAACTCTCGGCTCTCTGGTGCTCTTTCCTCTCCGGCCTCATCTGCTCCCACCTCATCCAGAGTCACCAGCTCCTTGGCATCCACCTCCACAACTGTGCTACCACCTGTTGCTGTGTCTTCTTTTTCAGGTGTTGCCTCTTTTTTTATAGGAGTTACATCTTTTTTGGGCGATCCTGCGAGAGATGCACTTTCAGTTTTTTGCTCGTCGCTGTTGTTAGAAATGTTCTCTTCTGACTGTGTGACTGTGGGGGGCTGATCGTTAACCATCTCGTCCTCCACAGAATCAAGAATCTGATATGTTGCTTCTTCTTCATCAGCCACTTTTTCAGATGCCTCTGTTTCAACCTGCTTTAATATGTCTGTGTCTTTTATAGTTGTTTTAATGTCTTTCTTCGGTCTTCCCCTTTTTCCTTTTCTTCTTGTAGCGGGCCGATCAGCCTTAACAAGCTCGTCCTCCAAAGAGTCGAATACTGCATAGGTAGCATCCCAGTCAATTTCCTCTTTTACATCATTGTCACTCTTCACTGATGGTGTGCTCTCTTTTAGAGGGGCTTTCTCCTCTTTCTTTGGTGTTCTTTCCTGGTTTTGTTCCTGTGATTCTCTGGCAGGAGTGGGCCTCATTCTTGTTGACGTGTCCTCTTTTATCGTTTTCTCATCTGAAGTAGTTTTCCTAGTGGCTCTTTCCCTTTTTTCTCTGGTAGATCTTGTCATTATGAGTGGTTCATTATTGGCAGTTTCATCCTCCACAGTTTTAGCCTCCTCTGGTTTTTCAGATGCTTCTGTGAGATTTAATGTAGTTTTATCCTCTTTCTCAACAGTTGCACTCCTTCTACCAGACATTTCAGTGGTGGCAACATCTTGAACCGGATCTTCTTTAACAGAATCTACTATCTCATACACCATCTCCTCGTTGACCTCTTTGTCTTTTTTAGAAACTCCAGCAGTGGTGTCCATGTTAACCCGTGTCTCATATCGTTTAACTGTGCTGAGTGGTTTCTTTGATGAGGCTTTGCAGGACTCTGCTGAGTGCATTTTGCCTTTAACTTCATCTTCCTCTTCTCTTGTCTTCCCATCTCCGTTGTCCCTTGGAGCTTGTTTACTACCTGTAGCTAACACTTGATCTACACTATTTGTCTCCTGATCTTTATCTACTGAATCTTCATCAGATCTGTCGCCAGCAGGAATTGCTGCTTCCTCAGACGCTTGCTTAACTGTGGAACCATCATCTTGGACTTGGTGACTCTCCTCTTGACCTGTATCTGCTTGGTCTTGGCTTACACTGTCCACCATTTGGAAAGAACTGTCTATTTCCATTTCACTGTACTCCCGTGGGAGGGCTTTGCCTTTATCGTCGACACTGTCCAAGACCTGAAAGCTTTCCTCGTGCAAAGTCTGGCCTCCCTCGGGTACAGTTGGCCGGACTTCAGAGCTGCCGTCTTGGTCCGCATCATTCATCTGTTCATCTGTTTGTTCATCAAGTGAACCAAGGATTTGATATTTTTCCCTGTTGTCCACCTCCACCTCTGTATGTTTCTCAACATTGTCTTCTTTCCCATCCTCTTTGGTTTTCTTGCGGCCTTTGCATGTGTTGACATGAACATCAACCTCCAGACTCTGGGATTGGCTCAACTCTAATCCATGTCCCTGTAGAGGTGGACGTATCTCTGATGAGGTTTCTATTGTTGTCTCTGACTCAACAGTTTTTGCAGCAAAGCTCTCTGCTGACACTGTGTGGTCAGACATTGCCACTGTGCTTTCTGTGTCTTTTGCTTCTTCTATCAGAGGCTCAGAATGAGTCTCCACTGAAGCCTTGACCCTAGCCACTGATGTCATCTTTTCCATTTCTTGTGCAGCGGAGGATGAGCGGGTTCTACACCCAGAGGATGCAGCATTTGATGCTTTGGCTGGAGATTTTGTCTTGCTATGTTGTGTTTTCTGACCAGGGGAAGAAGGGGAGGCAGCCGATGGTTTGGTAGGGGATTTGGTGGGCTCAGATGAGTCCTTGGATTTTTTGGGCGACACGTAGCTAGAAGAGCTTGAGCCTTTAGTCAACTTGGGTGAGGAGAGTGAAGAAGGGCGGGTTCAGGCGTGCTCTTCGATACACCTCGTTGATGTCCGTTTGCCAACAGAAGACACACCTGAGCTTTGCCTCTCTCTTTTCGCTCTGGGGGAGTGCCTGGATGAGGAGGACCTCTGAGGCTTGGAGCTTGTGCCTCCCACTTCATCATCACCAACTTCGTCAATAGTAACAAAGTCATCAATGTTGAAATCTTGCTCTTCAAAAAGATAGGCGTCTGAAGAAGGGTTGTCATTTAAAAATTCATCCTCACACTGGATGGAAAACAAGAATCAATTAAAACAATGAATCAGATTATTCATCAAGAAAAATAAATGCAATTAAACACACACACAATGTATATATACAGTATGTATATATTTTTAATGGTCGCATTAGTGACATATGAAATCAGATTTATTAGGCAGTATTGTGGAGTACTAGCATGGATATGTTCAATTATAACAACCCTCTTTTCAAAATTGCATAGCAAATTTCATTTTATGGAAATAATCGTTTTTCTAATGTTAATGTCCAAGAAGCTTTTATGGGCTGTAGAGACCAGAGGTAATGTTCTGTTTTCCTGTTTGCTTTCATTTTGTGTCACTGTTAATATGAATTAACAGTGATTTGTAAACCAACTTAAAGAGTCATAATGTTGACACTGGCAAAATATGCTTTTGCCAAATGTAAATGTTGAGTTGAAAGATTTAAAGTCAAGCCTCACCTTCTTCTCCTCCCTCTGGGACTTGCTATCCAGGGTGAGTTTGGGGCTGTGAACTGCTGCCACGATGGCCTGGAAAATGTCCGTACTAATCTGAGGAAGTTTTGCAAAGGTTTCTTCAGGCATGAGCACTGTGGTGGCAGGACTAGAAGGATCAGGACTGGAAGCAGCTGGGACCGTGTTTACACTGCTAACGGCAGAAGTAGAGGTCACATCAGCAGAAGAGATCGAGGGTGTTAGTGAACCCTCTTCCCCCTTTACTTCTGCTTTTTCTACATCTTCATTTGCCTCAGGATCAACAGTGGAGTCCATGGCGATCTCAGTTCCTGGTTTCTCACAGTCCTCCTTCATTGCTACGTCACTTGTGGCCGTATCACTTGGTCCTGCTGTGGTGGGCTCAGAAATGGTGGATCCAGCAGGGTCACTGGTTTGCAGAGTGGGTTGTGACCCATTATCCAATAGTTCAGAAGAAGGAGGCTGGGTTTGACATTTCACAGCTGCGGGCTCGGCTTTGACGTTGATGGTGTCCGGTTCAAAGTTTAGTGTGATGTCACTGGAGTCTTGTAGACGCTGTTTTAGGCTCTTTAAACTAAAATTACAAACAAAAGGATCGTCAGTCATTTATGAAAAAAGTGATATTCTCACAAAATGGTTAAAAGAAATAAGAAATACAATTTCCAAGTTTTCATCCAGTGTCTTTGAATTAATTATTCAGTTATCTCCTGCTTTATGCCAAATATATGTCAGTGAATTGATATTTTTTACATAAAAAAAAACTCTTTTTCCTGTCAAACTTTTATGGTGCAAACTAAGAATGATTTCCATTATCAATTAATCTGAAGACCTTTTTGTGAATACACCAATAACCATTTGGTCTATGAAATGTCAAAAAATTGTGAAAAATGCAAGTCATATTTCTCCAGAGTTCCTGTTGACGATATCAAATGTGTTGTTTTTTTTGTCCAACCAGCAACTCCAAAAAACAAGGTTAATCAGTTTACAATGGTTTAAAACATTGCACCTGCCTGCGAGTAATAACAGTTGATCATTGACATGCTTTTGCAACCTGATATAAATCAATTATAAAGGGATACACTCACGACTCAACACGCTGAACTTTAGTCCTGGAGAGAGAGAAAAAAAAAGTTGGTCAGTTTAGGTTAAGTCAAATATTTAAAAAAGCATCAACACACAAAGGCAACCTGCTTTAACAAAGACTGTCGAAAAACACAGACTCGAGTAATTATACAACTAATTTAACCCCATTTTATACCCCTAATTTTAAAAAGGACACATGCGTACCAAACTGCTCTATTCAAAGAGTCTGGTGAGCAATTGTTGTATTTCTCCACCACCTTGGTTACACCGCTGGAGTCGGCCATCTCAATGGATATCTGAGGTAAAACGACAGTCATGGTCAAAGAGAGAGAAGAGCAACAAACCGAAGGAATCTTATCATTATACTGTATGTGAAGTTAGTTCATTCAAGATAAATGGAAATCAATGAAATTGATTAAAATATTTAGTCATGATTAATCGCACGATTGATTATACTGTAGTAAACTACCCTGAGGTAACTGTAAGTGTGGTTAAATAAATTGTGAGAGAAGCCAGTAATCTTTGTTGGGTGAGTGCAGCGGTGCTGCACTGCTTCCTGATTTTCCAAAATATGGAGTGGCCTGAGCCCCAAATCATAGAACATGCGTGCATTAATCGCACGCCAAAACAAATGGTGCCGTTAAAAGGAATTTGCATTAACTTGATATTATCGTGTTAATTTTGACAGCCCTATTTAAGACATTTGTCAATGAAATGTATAACTCTTATTACTTAAGGCCTTTTTTGGAGGAAACTAAATTAAATTAAAGACTTTTTAAGGCCTAGATAGTGCAGTTCTCTCAAATCTTTTAAAATTGTTTTTGTTCCTGTACCCTGTTGGCGAGTGGCAGGAAGCCAACAAAGGTTGCGATGGACGCCACCTCTTCTATGACCGTCCTGACGACGTCCGCAGACGCCTCAGAAACCTCCACACACAGCAACCGCTCCTCCAGAGACGTTGTCTCTGGAACTCCCTGAAGATCAATAATACTTAGTGTTAAGGACCAGAGATCCAAAGATGAAGAGCTGTTTTCACTTGACAAAAGATTTACATAAACAATTAATGACTTACAGCATTGCTCCACTTCATCAGAGTTGTGTACATCATCTCCTACAAAAAGATTACAAGATAGATTGTCACAGATGTCCCCAACAGAGCACTGCGCTCCCTGAATGCAGAGTTACTTGTGGTTCCTAGAGTCTCTAAAAGTAGAATGGGAGCTAGAGCCTTCAGCTACCAGGCTCCTCTCCTGTGGAACCAGCCTCCCAGTTTCGGTTTAGGAGGCAGAAACAGTCTCCACATTTAAGAGTAAGCTTAAAATTCTCCTCTTTGATAAAGCTTATAGTCAGAGCGGAATCAGGTTCGCCTTGGACCAGCTGTTATAGTTTTAGACTAGTGAGGGACTTCCTTTGACAGTCTGAGCTCCTCTCTCCTTTCTTTTTCCATCTGTGTGCATTCAAGTCCCAGTAATGCTTGTTTCTAACTTAGCTTCTGGGAGCTTCTTACCCAGAGTACTTATGTTTTCCAGCCTCTCAGATTTCCTTGGATTGGGGTGGCACCTGAATGATGTTTGCAGTTGCTCCCTTTGTCCTGCTCGACGCTCTGCACTGCTACTACTGTTATTTCTAATTATAGTTCTATTATCCTTTGATGGTATAATTTTTATGAATTATATTTTTGTATATCTGTGTCTATGTCTCTGTGTCCGCTTCTGTCCGAGGTTTCTGGCTGTTTAAAGGAAGTTTTTCCTGTTGTACCAAATGCTTGCTTGTTGGGTCTTTGTAAATTATACAGTAGAGTGTGGTCTAGACCTACTCTATCTGTAAAGTGTCCTGCAATAACTGCTGTTATGATTAGGCATAATAAATAAAATGTTATAATAACATTATATATATATAAATAATATAAATATCGAACCTTATATGAACCAAACAAACATGAGACCAATATATACCTCTAATGAAGGTTGTTGTTAGTTTTGTTCTCTGTTCAGATTTCCACCACACAAACATTTTCCTTCTCCAAATGGTTCAAACTGTGTGCATACACGTTTGTACTTCTGTGCTCTTTTATGTAGATCTCCTCCAAGAACAACACTGGTACATATGTTATTATTACATTCTAAAATTTGTACAAAAGAAATAAGTTACTTGTAGTGTAAGCAGTTAAAGGCTAACTTTTTTTTTCTCCACCTGTACCCTATTTTCCGCAATTCTAGTTTTGGTTGAAATGAACACAGTTTACCGATTTACATGTGAAAATATGTTGGCTCTATACACGCTAAGAGTATTGTTTTTTTAAATGGAGTCTTGTGGGTTTAGCGCTAGCGACCTCAGAGCTGTTTCTGGTTAAAAAAAGGTCTTAAATAGGTTTTAAAAAGGCCTCTCTCTGTAGGGATCCTTTCCACAATGTTGTCAGACACGTATAATAATAATCTGAGCCTGTCAGTGGCAAAAACAGCCCTTTTAGTGGACAAAATTGACAATGCACATTTGCCCTATTGGCTTACATTGCAGCCTGGTCTGCGGCTGTTGCTCACAGTGTTCTCCCTTAATACTGGACCAATTTCAAAGATTGTTGTTCCCATCAGTCACTTACACACAAAAACATAGGACAATAGGGTTGATCAGGAGAAAACCTCTGAAATTACCCATTAATAAACTCATTACATACAGAATTTTTCGTTTCCTGTCTTATTCTAAAAGGTTCATCTTGATCCTGAAACAGTCAGTACGTTTACATGCACACCAGTAACCGGGGGTATGTTCTTACACCGGGCCAGCCAATTCTCCCCGTATACATGAGCTGGGAACAATGGGAAGAAGGACGGAGTAACTCTACCTCCCGGTACAGTAGGTGGCACTCTGCCAACGCACAACTGGCTTTTTCTTCCGGTTGACCTATGTCAACATTACACCAATCGGCCTCTCAATTAGTAAAACAGATGGACCGAAGGGCTCCATACTGCTAATTCGGGTATTGCTGTTTTGTTGTATGATATCATAGCAATGACTACGACTCACAGCGCTGACAGATTTTTTTTCCTGTACAATGCAGTTCAATGCTTCAACCGATCATATTCCGGTTAAGGTGTATACATGGAGGAATACCACTGAAGGAGTTCTCTACCTCTGTTAACCGGGTTCTAAGAACTCTGATATTAACTGGGATAAGGTGTTTACATGGCGTTTGATCAAATCGGGGTATTGCCTGCATGTAAACGCAGTAAGTGTTACAGCCCAGGGTGCCCCCTTTTGAGTTTCTCCCAGTGTCCATACCTCACTGGATTCGGGATACATGTGTTCCAAGACAAAGTGAACACCAAGCGTGCAGCCATTGATAGAAAATGGATATGCGATGTGTTCTCGGACAAAAGTGCAGCACGTTGTCCAACCGGGAAAAAACACAAAGGCCTGGAGGTGAGGAAAGGAAAAGCAATTCAATTAAAATAACAGCTCCATTTAACTAGTAAAATTGCAATTACATCAATGTTTGTCCCGTTTGTCCTTGTAACAGTCAGTCTACTCCTTACCCTCCTCTGCAGTGTTAAGACTGTAATGTTGTAGTACAGGGAGTGAAGGTTCCGTTTGGGGAAATGCCACCAGACCAGTTCGGCCACATCCTCGTACTTGTAGTTTTTTTCTGGCAAACCGGTCAACATGATTGTGGGGATCATGGAACCACCAATACTTGCCTTCTAGAAAATGTTCAAAGAACTAAGTTTAATTCATCAATCCTCATTCAACTGTATAGTAAATTTTGATGTCGGATCAGATTGGAATATCAGATGTGCAAAAACAAGATCATATATGAGAATGCATTGTTTAAATAAATGTCAACAAGATATAGGGTGGTATTATATGCAGATGTTTGGTTGAACATGTGTATATTTGACTTTCGTGAACAGATTTGATGATTTCTTAACAATATGAATAACAGAGAGGTGCTTAAAGTCAGTTGATTTGATGAATTTTGCTCTGCTTCCGGTTTGTCTCCAGTGTCTAGAGCTTGTATTTCTCATTTAAAGCCAATAAAAGTGTCGCAAAATGTACTCTGGCAGCCGTTATTATAGCTGAAAAGTAATGTTGTGCCGATGGACGATATCGAGAGCCACCAATGTGATGCCATGCCCCCCGCGGGCACTGGACGGGAAATTGACAACTGCGTCGGTCTTAAGGTCTTAAACTAGCAAAGACACTTGCATCTGGCTTTGTGCTGTGCTGCGCAGGATGCAAGATAGGGCCCCTTAAGTGGAAGCTACATTTTTTTTTTCCTTACCATATCAGCAAGTAAGGTCATGCTCTGCGCCTCGGCTTGGACACAGCAGTCTCGAGCGAGAGATAAAAGGCATTAACGTGGAACGCTGTCACTCTTTCCTTTCTTGTGGACACTACTGTGTGCGTGCATCAATAAGTAAGTCTGATGTCCTGTGGGTGGGTACGGGACGATGTTATGTAGGATTTATGAATGTACGTTAGCAACAGCAGGCTAATTCACGAGGGTGCTATTTTATGTGTGAGCTAATATTGCGCATCTGTTCATGTGTGCTGCAAGAGTTATGTTTCTGTTTATTGAATGCGTTATTCAGTGCAAATATAACCGAGAATGTAGTTTAATCTCAGTAATGATGGTATGTTAGGTTATTACTGTTGCTTTGTTAAACATTCCACTGTACTGTTGTTACACAGCTCACTGAGCTCTGCTTGACGGCACCGTAGCTAAGTGAAAGTGGGTCAAGTTGTAATTTACTGCTTCTACCAGCAGGTGGCAGCATAGCCATATAATACTGTCTATTTACAGAGGGCATTTAAATGTATGTCTGATCGTTTCTATGTTAACTGTTAGCCCATAGTAGTAGAAAGAGATATAGTAAAATAAAAACTGCTTAAGAGTTGAACTGAAATGAGCTTACCTCAATGTCTTCCTCTCTTCTGACTGTCAGGTAATCTTGGAGTTAAAAGTAGGCAAACAGTTACTTTACTGAATAATTTACCATAGTAAATTTGGTACCATCAAACTATTAGGTTTAATTTAGATCCCATAAGGTGACTTGTAAGAAGGTCTCTCTTACCTGGGATGATGAACCAAGGAGAGATGGTAGGGAACAAGAAGGGACTAGTTCTCATTGTGACCCAAAAAGGTCCAATGCTGCGCTGTGGAATGCCAAATTTTATTGGCGGCACAGTTGCCCCAGCAACAGCATCCTGACTGTCTGGCAGAACGTTCCCGCAAAGTTTTGGTGCTGTACAAACAAAAGAATGAACCAAATGTCAACAGCGGCCTGCAGTAGTTGTGTTTTTAATCTTTATCATTAATATGTATTTTGACATTTTTTTCCTCTTCTAATTATTATATTGTAATACTTTCCACTATATTCTTGCCAACATTTAACAGCATTTCATTTATAAAAGTTCTTCAAATGCGGCTGCCCAGACTGCATGTGTTTCTCCAACTCTTTTTGATGCCGGTGAAGATGGTTCATAGTGGTGACAAAGTGAAGCAAGTTGGAGAAAGACTTGGTAGTTTTCTTTTTAGTAACAAACATCTAGCAAAGAATTAATCAATCAATCTAAATCCAGGTAATATGTCTCAGACAGGATCCCATTAACCCCTTGCATCAACTAACTTGTACCAAATAAAAAAACAAAACAATCTTTTTTCTCCACCCCTAAGACTTACAACATAATGCATCGCCGTTCCATGGTATTTTCAGCCTGTGGATTTCGTAGCAAGGGGCTCGTTTCAGAAGACTGTGCCAAACTCCGAGCCGATCAGCATCGGAAATGGATATAAATTCTACAAACACCTGAAACACACAAGCACACACACACAAGCCTGACAGGAAGTCTTTTTTAAAAGCCACTTAAAACGGACATACTTGTACGTGTTTGTTCATACCTTGTTGAGGAGAGGCAGGAAGTGCTTAACAGAATTTATTTTTTCCAAATCTTCTCTGAGCTGGTTGGACTCACTCCATGAAATGTTCTTGATGAAGATTGTTTTCGATCCATCGTCACATACTGTCTGCATCAAAAACAGGAAGAGAACAGAAACAGAAAGTTAAATCTTACCTTCATTTAAATTATTTATCGTGAGGTTTCTGATTGTGTGGTAAAAAATATTAGATTTTTGTCTATTACAATGTGAGCTACCTTAATGTTAGCCATGTAATATACTGTAACATATAACTTTGTTTTCAAGATATTTCTTTATTTGCTTGGTTTGTTATTGTTTTCATTTAATTTTAATTGTATTTTTTCTTCTTTGTTATTTAGTTTTGTAAGCAGATATTGTTGTATTTCTTTTCTTTTTTTTATTTCTTTTCTTTTCAGTATATGTTATGAAATGTTTTAATAATGTCTGATTAAATGTTGTTTTGGACCCCAGGAAGACTAGCTGGTCGTCTAGGCGTCAGCTAATGGGGATCCTTATAATAAATACAAATACAAATACAAACATCCAAACCATAAAGTTGACAAGAGGACACAACAATTCTGCAATGTTGCAAGTAGTTGTGTTTTCTAATCTTAATCATTAATATTTTGTTTGAAAAGAGTGAATGGGAACAGTTTTCTTTTATGAGAGACAGAAAAATGATGTTTGTTAATGAACAAGCAATGACAATAAAAGGCATTCACTTGATTTGATACATGAAAATACATGTGCATATCCTTGGAGCTTCCTGTACTCCCTCACTGTTTTACATCACTGTTAATGGTTTCCAGTTTTTATTCTACTAGTACAGTGCCCATTGAAAATGTGCCTGTTTGGAACGGGCCGATTGCTTGGCCTGTGGTATTGCTGCTTGTAGAATTCTTCAAAACCAAACTGTACCCCAAAGTTGCTTACAGAAGGACCCCAAACCACTTAATATGCAACTCCACTGTATAGCCTACTACATACTCACAGTGTAGGCTACATCTACATCAGAAGAAGAGTGACATTATACTACTATATTTACCGTTTTATTTTAAAAGGGGTATTTTGGCGATGGTAAAGTTATTAGTGTTGTTTAGCAGTAGACTTAATTAACCGGACCCAGGGAGTCTGATTCAGCTCTGAGATTTTCTCGCATTGCACAGCGCTGTGAAGGAATAATCTCTGAGATTACGTTATGTTCTGCCTCTGTTCAGAAGTGTTGAATGTAGGCTACAGCTCACAGCAACATTATACTATATAGTGTATGGCTTTTGTTTGATATTTAGTGTCAGCAAATGGCTTTTTATTGAGTTTACTCTTAGCGAAATAATAGACACTGAAAAGAAAAGAAAAGTTAAGTTTGGTATATCCAGCAATCATGTAACGTTGGATATAACGTTGGAAGCAGGAAAAACTGTACTGGAGTCAAAGGCGGTACTATATTAACCTGTCAGAGAACGCTGCAGATTCAGAATGTAATCACAAAATATCACAATGAAAATGTGGAGCAATCACGCCCCCAAACACGGACACACATACAAATAGATACTAAAGTGCGCATTTTTCTGTCCGAGCCCGGCCCGCGTCCGACAGATTAGTAACCAAACCCGACCCGAGCCCGACAGGCATTAAGATATTTATGTCCGAGCCCAACATTTAAAATCAAATTTTTTTCCCATACTAATGACACATGTACGTTTGTTTGTGTGGAAAGCCCGCTTTTATTAAGCAACTGTAGGAAGGCATTCGGAAATGTCAACAGATGAGTCATCAGCGCACACGGGGCAACAAGCGCACGTTAACACAGGCGCTGCAACATGTAGCCTAACATGCACCTGTTTTGTTGTCACAGCTACATAAACAAATTTCCGCACACAGGAAAACGGATGTTAGGGTAATATTTTAAATTGACTGTATTTTAATCATAAAAACGAAACTTTGCATCAATTGAAACAGGCCCATTGGCTACCTACATAATAAGCGGTTTTAAATTTGAAATGTTCAATGCCTTATCGCGCTGATGTGACCAAGCCCAACCCAAACCTAATTTCTAAATATCTGTCCGAACCCGGCCCACCGGGTACCATCGGATCCCGTCAGGCTCGGGTATCCTAGTCTAACAGATACGTCTCGCTTGGTGGGATTAACACATACACATTAACATGTAATGAGACAAAAGTGTCCGTTCACACTTTGTAACACACAAAGTTATATTTAGAATTTCTTTTAAAGTCCAAGTGTAACTTGGAAAATGAAGATGGATTACTTTTACCAACAATATTAAAAGCAGTTTATAAATGAATACGGATTGAGTGTGTTTCACTTACATGATGCATCAGCTCCATCACCGATTTATAAAAGCAAAGCTAAAAGAGAAACATCAGAGTAGGCAATGTTAAAATCATAGACTGTATTAAATATGGGCGTAGTCTCCATGATGTCACCCATAGGTTTCTGAAGAGCCAATATTAATCTCAAAGTGGGCTCCGTCCTTCACCATCTTGGCAGTGCCTGACATCAGCTAATTCTAAAAATGGATGCAGCTGATGCAAGCAGAAAATCTGTTTTAATTAGCTCCCTTTAACAAACTAACATCCATGGAAATCAGTCAATAATAAAACAGTGTTTTTGCTTACCAGTGTCTTTGTAATGTTCTTGAATATTACACTGAAACGAAGTTTGGACCCTTTGAAAGTAATGTTATTCAATTGGGAGGCTTTCAATATGTTTTCCACATCCTTGGCTTTCGGCATCACGACAAAGGCCTGAGAGACAAACCAGAAACAAAAATGAATTACTACTTTTATTTACTAAGTACTTTTGCAATAGCATTTCACATCTATCAATATGGTTAAAATAGGTAAAATACGCTGTTATATACACTATTGGTGCCTATGTGAAACGAATAAGTATACAAACATATGATAATGAATGATCCAAAGGATGTTCAACTGCAAGTTAAAGTTAATGCAATTTTACAATCTTTAAAAAGAAATGTAAATTTGCATAACACGCATAAAAGTGGAAAAAGAACAATTGTGCAATGTAAAAAGCAAAAAAACATACCCTCTATCTCAGAATCCACTTAAGAACTCATTATCAACAGCAGAAACAATAAACAAAACCAATGCAGATTTACAACCCGGTACCTACCATGCGAGACAGAGGAACAATATGGAGGTTGTCATCTGTATATTGAAACCCAAAGGGTATGAGAAAATCAGCAAAATCCTTTTCTGTGTAGCAGCCGTTGTAATACTCCGGCAGGTTGGTTATGAACAACTGCTTACGACTACGTGGATTATACTTTAAGAAAGAGAGAGAGAGGGAAATAATTAGGAGCAGTAATAGTTTAGGTTAGTTTTAAATTAAAGATTAAGACAACAGCATATGTTGTTTGACCATTGTATTTCAATTTCAAATTTTGTATTTTAAAACCAAAATCAAACAACCATTAGTTTTTTAATACATGTTTATGGAATGAAAATCGAATGACCAAAAGATACACTGACCCCAGATTAAATATTTTACTAAGCGTGTCAGTGTGGCTGTTGAATGGTGAATAAACACAGACTGCAAAAATATGTGTAAATGCTGCATTACGTCATACAAGTTATTCAAAGAAACCTACTTCTGGTGTTCCAAATAAACAGCTTTTCAGCTTGAGGCACTCTGTGTAAAAGAGACCAAAAACATGTAAATCAACAAAGTGAAAGACAGTGGAATTATGATCACATGCAGACATTTTTTTATGGATTTCTTACTTATTCGGGATGGACGCAGGCACGTTTTTACCCCATCCCATCTAGTGGGACGGATACGTGCTTTGCATTTGGAGGCATCACTGATTGACGCTGCATTCACTGCAGTAACAGGACCTTCAAAAGATCAAATATAATTAACATGAATATCAGTATTTTAAAAGATCATCATCTCCTTACCTCTTTTAGATCTGTTGGATCCAGATCAACACCCAAAGGTAAATCATTTATTTCATAACCCAAAGCCTAATTTTCCTTCCATTTCTGAAATCTGAAACAATTTTTAAATTACCTTCATAACTAAAAAATAATTGTGAAGGTGAACCATACAAGTAAGGTTTGGGATTCATTTTAGTATTTTTAACTTGAGAAAAAGAGCAGCAGGTTGGATGAATGTCCTCAAAATAACCCTATGCAAACAAAATATTATACACGTTTCAACTGCTGACTGCAGAGGTGGAAGTCACATCAGCTGTGAGTGGAAATCAAAGTTGTTAGTGACCCCTCTACCCCCATTGCTTCCTCTTTCTCTACATCTTCATTAGCCTCATGATCAACAGTTGACTCTATGGCGTAAACATATGGTCACAATGTCTCCTTCTGTTACTGACTTACAGCGTAGAATAATTTCCACAAGGGTTTTTGCAGTACATTATGTCACAGTGAAGTTGACCTTTGACCATATGGATCTAAAATGTCATCACTTCATTGTTGTATCCTATTAGACATTCGTGTGACATGTTGTCATAATTAGTTTAGGATTTCTTGAGTTATAGCCAAAAACACACTTTGCCAGTTTTACAACAGGTCTTTTAGTGAATGTTAATAGGGTCAGTACTGACATGTGACACATGATGGGGCATGTTTGTGTGACGCTGATTTAACCAGGTGGGAGAGATTCCTTGTGGAAGAGACTTGTGGAAGAGATTTAGATTCCGGAAGAAGGAAGACGAAAGCGAGCAGGCTGCAGGCTGAAGCTGGAAAGTCGCGCCACCACACGGAAAACATTATTGGAGAGAGACACAGAAAAAGAATGTTTTCTGATTGAAATTACATTTTCTTGTTTCCCAAAACACTACTTTTGTAAATACACCTTTTAAAACCTGAACTACACACAAAGGAGTGGGCTAGCGGATGAGGCAAGGAGCGATGCTGGAGCTGCTCAGGGAAAGGGAAAAAAGCCGGCACTCCCGACGCCAACAGCCCCGGCTCCGAAACGCAGAAAAAAAATAAACAGAGATTTGCTGAGTCAGTTCAAAAGAAGAACAATCCCTCTAGAATTAGGAAAGATATACACTTGTATAAACCAGCTTAGCTCTTACTCCTAAACTGGTTTACAGTATATGAGTGTATACAGTATCTTTTCCTAATTCTAGTCTCACTCACTTCTCTGGGAACCATCACCTTATCGTGGTGGAGAGGTTTGTGTGTCCCTATGAACCTGAGGGCTGTGTTGTCTGAAGCTTGGTGCTCCTGGTAGGGTCTCCCATGGCAAAGTGTTCTCAAGTGAGGGGCCAGACAAAGAATGGTTCAAAAACCCTATGAGTCAACGAGGAAGAGGTAGACCTGCCTGGAGGAAGCCCAGGGCCCCCTTCTGGAGCCAGGCCCAGATAGAGGGCTCGTCAGCAAGCGCCGGGTGGCCGGAGGATGATGGGGCATTGTTGTCAATTTCCCTGGTGGAAGTTGCTGAGGTAGTCAAACAACTCCACAGTGGCAAAGCCCCGGGGATTGATGAGATCCGTCCAGAAATGCTGAAAGCTCTGGGTGTGGAGGGGCTGTCTTGTATGGCACGCCTCTTCAACATTGTGTGGAAGTTTGGACAGTGTCTAAGGAGTGGCAGACCGGGGTGGTGGTTCTCCCCTGTTCAAAAAGGGGGAATAGAGGGTATGTGCCAATTACAGGGGTATCACACTTCTCAGCCTCCCTGGTAAAGTCTTCTCCAAGGTGCTAGAAAGGAGGGTTCGGCCGATAGTCGAACCTCAGGTTGAAGAGGAACAATGCGGATTCCGTCCTGGTCGATGGGGTGAGGGTGTCTCTTCTCAGGGCCATCCAATCTCTGTATGACCAAAGCGAGAGCCGTGTCCGGGTTCTCTGCAGTAAGTCGGACTCGTTTCAGGTGAGGGTTGGCCTTCGCCAGGGCTGCACTTTGTCACCAATCCTGTTTGTAATATTTATGGACAGGATATGGTTTAGAGTTTGGTGGGCTGGGAATCTCATCGCTGCTCTTTGCAGATGATGTAGTCCTGACGGCATCATCGTCCAGCTACCTTTAGCACTCACTGGATCGGTTCGCAGCCGAGTGTGAAGCGGCTGGGATGAGGATCAGCATCTCTAAATCTGAGGCCATGATTCTCAGCAGGAAAACAATGGAGTGCCTTCTCCAGGTAGGGAATGAGTCTTTACCCCAAGTGAAGGAGTTCAAATACCTTGGGGTCTTGTTCGCAAGTGATGGGACACTGGAGCGGGAGATTGGTCAGAGAATCTGCGCAGCGGGTGCGGTATTACATTAAATTTATCGCACCGTTGTGACGAAACGGGAGCAGAGCCAGAAGGCAAAGCTCTCGATCTATGGGACAATTTTCATTCCTACCCTTACCTATGGTCATGAAGGCTGGGTCATGACCGAAAGAACGAGATCCAGGGTACAAGCGGCCGAAATGGGTTTCCTCAGGAGGGTGGCTGGCTGGAGATAGGGTGAGAAGCTCAGTCATTGGTGAGGAACTCTGAGTAAAGCCGCTGCTCCTTTACGTCGAAAGGAGCCAGTTGAGGTGGTTCGGGCATCTGGTAAGGACGCCCCCTGGGTGCCTCCCTAGGAAGGTGTTCCAGGCACGTCCAACTTGGAGGAGGCCACGGGGAAGACCCAGGACTAGATGGAAGGATTATATATCCAACCTGCATGGGAATGCATCGGGATCCCCCAGTCGGAGCTGGTTAATGTGGCTCGGGAAAGGAACGTTTGGGGTTCCCTGCTGGAGCTGCTCCCCCGCGGCCCGACCCCGGATAAGCAGATGAATATGGATGGAGGTCTCACTCCCATGTTAAATGCACACACGAAGGGAGAGGAGACAATATAATTAATGTTAGCTGCTAGGTTAACCTTTAGAAGCTGTGTTTTTTTTTGTTCAATCTCCCAAAATGGGGCCTTGGGGAACTCCACGTCATATTTTTCTCTTCAGATGTGTAATTACCTATATACACAAAGTATTGCCATTTCTTTAAGTATGATTCAAACCAGTTTAGTGCTGTGCCAGAAGGTCCAACCCAGTTTTCAAATCAGTCTAGTAATTAGTTGTGATCAACCGTGTTGAATGTAGCACTTAGATCCAGTAAAACTAAGACTTACATTTTGCCACTGTCTGTATTTAAGCGGATGCCACTGAAGAGCAGTCTCTAATGTGGGGTTGAAAGCCTGACTGGAAGGCATCAAAACAGTTGTGTAGTGACAAGAAGTTGTTAAGATGTTGAAAACAGTTTTTTCAAATATTTTGCCTAGAAATGAAAGGTTTACAAGCCTATAGTTGCTTATTATTGACGTGTCTAGATTGTTTTTTTTCAGGGCTTGTGGGCAGACACCTAAGAGAAGATACCGGTTTACAATTTCTAGAAGATCTAAGATCAAAAAAAAAAAATAAAAGCATTTGAAAAAGCCTGTTGGGAAAATTGTAAGGCAGCAGGAGGAGGATTTCAGATGTTTTTTTTTTATGTACTCTTGGTATTTATTGTTTGTTGCATAATTCCTTTGCCATAGGATCAACAATGGAGTCCATGGCAATCTCAGTTCCATGTTTCTCACCGTCCTTCATTGCTACGTCACTTGTGGCCGTAGCACTTGGTCCTGCTGTGGTGGGCGCAAAAATGGTGGATCCAACAGGTTCACTGGTTTGCAGAGCAGGTTGTGACAGGTCGAGGGTGTCTGGTTCAAAGTTTAGTGTGATCTCACTGGAATCTTGTAGAGGCTGTTTTAGGACTGTTTTAGGACTCTTTGAACTACAATTACAAACAAAAGGGTCATCAGTCACAAATGAAAAAGTAATGGTCTCACAAAATGGCTAAATAAAGCATTTGTTAAAGAAATGAGTAATATAAGTTTTCATCCTGTGTACCGGAATTAATTGTTCAGTTATCTCATGCTTTATGCCAAATATATGTCATGAGTTGAGTGTTTTTCTCTTCCTATCAAACTTTAGGGCTGCAACTAACAATTCATCAATTAATCTGAAGATCATTTTCTTAATACACCAATAACCATTTGGTCTATGAAAAAATTGTGAAAAATGCCCGTCACATTTTCCCAGAGTTCCATTTGACGATGTCAAACGTGTTTGTTTTTTTGTCCAACCAGCAGCCCCGGTAAAAAAGGTTAATCAGTTTACAATGATTTAAAACATTGCATCTGCCTGCGGGTAATCACAGTCATCACATTGATCATTGTTATGTTTTGACAACTTCAACATGTTTTGTCGCTGTCGTAACCTGACATAAATCAATTGCAAAGTGATATACTCACGACTCAACACGCTGAACTTTAGTCCTGGAGAAAAAATAAAAAAGGATATAATCAGATTAGGGGAGAATGGCAGGATCCAATATAAAAAAGCATTAACAAACACAGAGGCAATCTGCTTTTACAAAGAGTGTGGGAGGAAAGAGATTAGAGTAATTATACAACTAATTTAACCCCCCTCATACCCCTAATTTTAAGGACACATGCATACCAAGCTGCAGCTCTATTCAAAGAGTCTGGTGATCCTATAATATCATATCAATTACTCAAATAAACAAAAAGTATGAAAAAAAAAGAGACTAACTGTTTTCGGAGAAGTTTGCAGCTCTCAAGGTGAAGGCTAGTTTTCTGATGGGAGATCCAATCCTAGTATTCAGAACAACGAACAAACACCATAAGACAGTTTTGAGCACATTAAAAACTATTTTAAGGGAAGTCCCGATCCTGAAGTCCCAACTAAAACTTATTCTTAATACATTTAACTTGCGTAAGTGAGTCTTTTCTCTCAACAACAAAACAGTTCTCTTTAGGATCCCACCTTCCAACCAAAGAATATAAGTTCCTTCTGCACGACGAAAATTTAACTTAGTGATGCCTCTTGTGCTTAATAGCCAATCTTTGATTTTCTTTGTGTTTACCAATGTCTGCTCCAGGGAATAATGGCCTGTAAGCTGTTTTTTTCTGGTGGAATCACAGAAGAAGTGTGGAGAATTGAAATAACCCGCTTCTGTAAAAACAGATGACTAAGAAAGACAGACTTTTTTACTTGTAGCAAAGGGCTGGCAAGCTGCAAGACACACTCTAACCTACACTGGTGAGTGGCCGTGCCCATCTTGGTTTGAAAGTGCAGACATCCAGGCAGTCTGGCGGTGCGTCTGTGGCGCAGGGCGTGTGTGATCAAAGGCAGTGATCACTACAAGCTGATGTACATGATCGGAGTAAGGTAAACGGGGTGAATGCCGATCCCCGATCAGTTAAAAAATGCCGGAATCGGCTCTGATCTGATACTGTGATCGGGACATCCCTAACCATTTTAGATGTTGAAATAAACAAGCAACAATTTCCTGAAATGGGACAGAGAACAGACTGCAAACTTTCACTCACCTTCATACAAGTAAGTTCTTTGTTACACAGAGTACAGGTATGAGGAAAGATTCTCGGTGTGGCCGCCACATAGTCATGCATCATGGCTGCCGTTGGCAGACCCTTGGAGACTACCCTCTTTTGCCTGTTGGAAGGTGGCGGCTTCAGATGAGTAAGGTTCATCAGGCCTGGGATTGGCAAAGGCAGAGCTGGAGGAATAGCATTGGGGTGAGGACCACCATGGATAAACAGTGGACATTGCATGGCATTAGTGATGCTGGGGATTTGAGAAACAGGGGGAACAGATGTCGCAGCAGAAAAACTTGAAGGCCACATCGCTTGCTCTGTCTGCTGTATCAGATGCTTCTGTGTCTGCTGCTGTTTTATCTGCTCAGCAACTGTAGACCCTTGTCCTTGAGTTTTACTCTGACCCTTAGCACCACTGGCGTCATTACTGTCAAAGAGCACAAGGCCATGTCGGCTGGGATGCACACAAGGGTAAAGATAGGCCTGTCACGATAACAAATTTAGCTGGACGCTAAATTGTCCCAGAAATGATTGCGATAAACAATAATATTGTTGTTCTGAGACCACTTTCATCTAATATAATGATAATGGCATAATAATGCAGGTACACCTTTTCAAAGATCAAGAAACTTTTAGTTCTAAAGAATATTTAACACTGGAACTGGAAGACATTTTAAATATCCACTATTATGAGTCTAATCATAATGATGGAAAGCCAAAAAAGAAAAGGGAAAGGTGGCGCGTGTGTGTTTGTTTGTGTGTGTGTGTGTGTGTGGGGGGGGCGGGGGCATGGGCACAGAGGGGAGGGGCTGTGTGTGTGTGTGCTTTGCTCGTTGTAAACCAACCAATCAGCGTGCAGCTCATCTAAATATTCATGAGTATACCATATAAGGGAGAAAACATCTTGTTTCATTCTAGGGCTATTTCACAGGGTTGCATTAGGGCGCATAGAACAGCACCCGGGCCATTTTCAGCCCAACCAATGTTACATACCTTATTCGGAGACCTTAAGGAACAGTCTGAAATACCCTATATAACCATTCGATGACCCCTTTAAGAAACAAACATCTAGCAAAGAATGAATTAATCTAAATCAAAGTAAAGTATCCCAGATGGGACTCCAATTGACCCCTTGCATCAACTTACTTACAAACTGAAAAACTAAACTTCCTAGGCCTTCATCTATTGTGTACATTTTTTTTTATTTCCCAAAACAGAGACTTACGTAGTGATGTACAGTTGGTGTATGGTACTCCCAGCCTGTGGACTTCGTAGCCAGGGGGTTGTTTGAGGAGACTCAACCAAACTCCGAGCTGATCAGCATCGCGAGCGGACTCAAATTCTATAAATACCTGGAACACACAAGCACACACATACGTGACAGGTAACACTAACGGGAAAGTCTTTTTTTAAGTCACTTAAAACAGAAGTACTTTTGCGTTTGTTTATACCTTGTTGAGACCAGGCACTTTAGGAGATGAGATGTTCTTGACAGATTTATTTTTTTTCAAAACTTCTCTGAGCTGATTGGACTCACTCAATGAAATGTTGTTGATGAGGACTGTTTTTGATCTTTCACAGGATGATGTTGGTTTATTTTCTTGAGACTGGATGAGAGAAATCGCATTTATGCACTTGTTAAGTTAATCATTAGCAAATATAGCCTTGGGTAGCAAAAACACATCACACTCTCTTTACATACCTCCAGTTTGGAATCAGACAGAAAAACTGACTTTGATTTGTGCTCCAAAAGTGAAACAGAACTAAAAACCTGTTGTGGTTGCACCATGGTTGTGGTTGAAGATTTACCAGACTGAGCAAAGAAAGAGAGAAAGGGAGAAAAACACAAAATTAGACCCAAAAATATTGTCTTGGTCATCATAAACATACTATTGAAAGTGATTGTCGAATGGTGGGAGGGAAAATGCATCTGTATTTAAATTGTCCAATTTAAACTTTATATAATCTTTCATCTCAGGCAATATGATTTTTTGCTTTGTATGTTGTAATAAACAATGTTGGGAGTAACGTGTTACAAAAGTAACACAATTAAAGTAATGTTTTCCTTTTTGCTGTAATGCAGTAATATATTAATTAATTATTATTAAATTATGGTAATATTATACCCGTTCAGTCTCAGTAACGCGAGTTACAACGCATTTTAACCCAACATCTAGTGGTGTCTGGTTTTTTTAAGAATTCACCAACACCGCGAAACATTTCGGTACAGAAAAAAAAAGTCTGTCAGTGTTATTTCCTATCGGTGGAATTCAACGGTTGAGATGACTGCAGAGACCGATACATTTGCGAAATGGACATTATTTTCAGGAGTTTTTCACGCTGCGTTGAAGCGAGCTGTCCCGACACTGTTGCCACGGTCAGAGCCAGAACCAGAAACGGTAGGCTCTGGACATCCATGTCCCAACAGGTAACGGTACGTCAGCGCGGACAGCGGTGTGACCGAGATACTAACAGATAAAAACATGTCAGAAATTAATGTTTAGGCTTGCTACACGTAATGGCATTACATTTTATCAGCCGTGGAAGGTAACTATGCCATACTTCAATAAAATTGTAAGGTACATTTTAATTAATTAAGTATTTTAATTTTCTCCCACTCTATACTTACTACTCCACCACAATTCGAAGTCAAGTAGGCCTATTGTACGTTTTACTTCACTATTCATTTTATATCTTTAATTACTTTGCATTTTCACATTAATTAAACTATTATGAATAAACTAGGATGTATTAAAGTGGATAAAGATATTATTTATCCCGTGGTGAAATTCACAAGCTACCTGCCAAGTCATACTTCCGCTGTTATTTTGGTCAAAGTAACTCAAAAGTAATGCAAAAGTAGTAATATTGTAATATAACTATTTACTCTTACATGACAGTAACTAGTAATCTAGAATGTATTACATTTTGGAAGTAACTTGCCCAACACCGTTAATAAAGTACAATTTTATGCATCTGTTTTTGGTCACAGCATTATGTGGACGAACTTGCCTCTCCCTTCTGCAGGCTGAGATTTATTTTAGAGAGCTTTTTAGGTAACTCTTTCTTCTTTGCTGTAGAGGAGATGGATGAGGAAGAAGCAGTAGAAGATGAGGAAGGCTCCATCTTGGCTAGCTCGGCTAGTAAGGCAGGAGCCAGAGTTTTAACCACGGCCTCCAGGTCACACTGATTTGACAGAGACTGCAAAGCTAAAGGGACGAAGACAAAAGTGTCAAGAAAATTGCAGCGTTTTGGTTGTTGCAGTCTCTGTTGTAAGATGAGAAATGTAGAGTTAATGATCATATTTATCATTAAGTGATCACAGATTTTTTGATTGTTACTTCATTAGCTGCTGTGGTGGATTTGCTATGTAAGTTGAGGCAGTGCTACCCAGGCCTCAATCAGGGCAGTGTCCAACTTAACCTCACAACATTTCCAGTCAGAGGCACCTGCAACATCTTTGTTTACACTGAAGGTATAGCTAAACTTGACGCCTCCAGCATGGGTTTAAATACACCTTCAGGAAGACCGGAACTTCAGAGAGAAGACAAGCACACTGCCTACACTTTCTCCTCAATTGAGATTCCATCAAATGCTTCTGTGTAATTCATCAAAGTCTTCCGAACCTTCACATATGTGAACTGAATCGTGCTGCTCCTGAGTTTTTACTTAACAGCTGTTACCGTCTTTTCTCTTGAAAATGTTTTCTACTCGGTTTTCCATCTAATTAGCATCTGAACCACTGGAAAGCAAAGTAAAAATTACACACAATATATATTTTTGCTTAAGAAGCACGGTTTCTCCCCAATAGGCAAGTAAATAGTAAATAGAATTTTAAACATTGAAAACTTTTGGGAAAGATGATTGACATGGTCTTTATTATGTTAATCTTCTTGTGAAATTAACCTTTACTGTAATTCTTCAAAATGTCTCTGGTCACAAAATAAGTCTTTAAACATGCTCTTAAATTTCTCAAACCTGTTGATTCCAGTAGTTTCTCTGCCAGGTTCTCTGCACTGATCGAGTCATTTCGTTGAGGGGATTGTCTCTGATCGCTACTCGTTGGTGGCCAATGTCTCCCGTGACTCCTCCTTGGAGATGATCGTCTCTCACGGCTTCTCCTTGGAGATGATCGTCTCCTTGGAGATGATTGTCTCTCAAGGCTACTCCTTGAAGATGATCGTCTCTTACGGCTACTTCTCAGAGATGATCGTCTCTCACGGCTCCTCCTCGGAGATAATCGTCTATCGCCTCTCCTCCGTGGTGAGGACCGTTTCTCGTCTCTCCTCCTCAGTGACGATTGTCTCTCGGGGCTCCTTGAGCGTGACCGATAGCAGGATGAGATAGGGCGTTCATACCATGGGGAATGAGAATTAGACCGGGACCTGATGAAAGTACAGGTGAAATGACAATTATAATCTATAAAAATGGCAAACATTTCACAGCCAGTCTTGATAACTCAGGGGGTGCCTGATCAATCTAAAGAGGCTAAAATGCTGATGTTGATGCAGTTATTTTATTTGTTCAGCAGGAAAACATTTAGTAATTTCACAATCAAGTGTGTTGAAATGTTATTGCATCTCAGAATTTACGTGTCACAGACCTGCGAGTGTATCTGGAGCTTTGCGGTGAACTCGATCTGCTACTGCTTTTCTCCCTTCTACTCTCTGAGCCATGACGGCGACGGGGGCTAGACGAGTGAGAACGGGAGCGGTTTCTTTGCCTGACTTTCTGGTGATGATGCTGGGAAGTCACTATACAGGTTGAGGGCGAGAGCTTGGCATCTTTACCTGCAGCACTGAAGAGAACAATGGACAAAATAAGCATAATGAAAAAAAGGAAAATAAATTTTGCCAAAATCAGCAGGGTACTAGTTAATAACAGAGTGTGGTTGCAATATGTTTGAACACTAAAGCCTGGCAGACATTGTATGGATGGATATGGACGGATTTTACGCCTGAACTGGTCAAAATCGGGCCTGAATGTTCCATGTTGTGTCCATGCAGAAAGAAAAATCAAAACATGTGGTGTAAGTTGACACGTGTGCTTCTGTGTAATTCATCAAAGTTTCCCGAACCTTCTTCACGTATGTGAAATGAGTTGTGCTGCTCCTCAGTTTTTCCTTAACACAACCAATCAATAAAATCGCACTGTGTTTGCCCAGCTAATGAAATTTACCTGGGCCTGGTTTCAATCGCACCATCCCACTCTGGGTATCTGTGGAAAAAAAGGCAATGATTATGAAAAAATAACTCAAATTAACAAACAGAAAAAGTTAAAAGAAAAGAAACTGACTGTTTTTGGAGAAGTTTGCAGCTCTCAAGGTGAAGGATAGTTTTCTGATGGGAGATCCAATCCTAGTATTCAGAACAACGAACACACACCATAACACAGGCCCCATTATCATCTTCAATATCTCATTTTTGTAATTGTTTGTCAAAAGATATATTTTATTCAACATTACAGCAGCCTTAAAGAAACAGTTCCTTATATCTTTAAAGTGTGTCCTTTTTTGATGGTCTGTTGAGCGTCTCAAGTCCAACTGCAATTTAAGTCCAATTCCATTTATCGGCTTTTGTGTAGAAGTAACAATTTGTGTTGATATCAAAGAGTCTAAAAAATCTTAAGAAAAGATCTGGTTTCTTTAAATCTTCAGCCAACAGCAGTCTTCCGACATAACAGAAACAATAAGCACTGAGACTTGGGTTGGGTACCGAACTCTGCACTTTTTTGGGTACCAATCGATTCACGTTAAATCAAACTGTGCGAAATAGAGAAAACTACATCATACAAGTCACAATGAGTCAAGGTAAAGCCGATAAAGTGGTTGCAAGTCTGGTTACAGTTTTAAAAACTTCACGCAGACATTGTTCGCTGCAATATAATATTAATGGCGTGCCGAAAGCTGTAGCGGTGCTGTTGACAACAACAATGCTCTAAGTAAATAGGAATATGAATATGTACATGATCGGAGTAAGGTAAACGGGGTGAATGCCAATCAGTTAAAAAATGCCGAAATCGGATCTGATCCGATACTGTGATCGGGAGATCCCTAACCATTTTAGATGTTTAAATAAACAAGCAACAATTTCCTTAAGGGAAAGAGAACAGACTGCAAACTTCCACTCACCTTCATACGAGTACATTCTTTGTTACACAGAGTACAGGTATGAGGAAAGATTCTCGGCGTGGCCGCCGCATAGTCATGCATCATGGCTGCCGTTGGCAGACCCTTGGAGACTGCCCTCTTTGCCGGAGGCTGACTGTTGGAAGGTGGCGGCGTCAGATGAGTAAGGTTCACCAGGCCTGGGATTGGCAAAGGCAGAGCTGGAGGAATAGCATCGGGTTGGGGACCACCAGGGATAAACAGCGGACGTTGCATGGCATTGGTGATGCTGGGGATTTGAGAAGCAGGGGGAACTGATGTTGCAGCAGAAAAACTTGAAGGCCACATCGCTTGCCCTGTCTGCAGTATCGTATGCTTCTGTGTTTGCTGCTTTTTCATTTGCTCAGCAACTGTAGACCCTTGTCCTTGAGTTTTACTCTGACCCTTAGTGCCACTGGCGTCATTACTGTCAAAGATCACAAGGCCCTGTCGGCTGGGATGCACACCACGGTACAGAGAGGGGGGTGGTTGGGTTTTCATTGACTGCTGAACTGCGCCACTGGCGTCATTACTGTCAAAGAGCACAAGGCCATGTCGGCTGGGATGCACACGAGGGTACAGAGTGGGGGGTGGTTGGGTTTTCATTGACTGCTGAACTGCCTCTGCTTCTTTCAAAGGAACAGGTTTGGGGGCTTCAGACTTGAGAGCTCTGATGTCGGTGTCTTTCTTTGGCAGAGAGAAAGAGCTGAGGACTGTTTGGGAAGTCTGTTTTGGTTGGGTCAGCAGTTGTTTGGTCTGATCATTGCTTTGGTAAACCACAGAGCTCATAATTGAACTACGCCAAGAGCTGAGGTTGGAAACAGAACTTGCGTGGTCACTCAAAGAACCCAAGGCACTGCTTTTCACCTCTGTTGTATTTTTTTGCAGTGGTTCTCTAATGTGTCGGCTACTATCGTAAGTGTCTACCTGCAACATATTTCCAGTTCCAACGCTGTTAGCTTTACTGCTACAGGTCCTTCCAATTTCATCCCCAACCGCTCCAGTATAATTGCCTGTATGTTCGCCAGTATGTTCATAGTCAATCACTTTACTCTGGAAAACAGCTGATGACATTTCCTCCTGGCGCGTCCCTGGCTCTCCAGACCTGCTCAAACTGTGACTGTCCATTCCTCTCACACTTCTGGTGGGTTGGGGATTGGGGCAGGGTTTTGACTGAACTGCAGTTGAAGCTCTCTTGGTCTTCTCAATGCGGATTTGCCGCAAGATGAACGGCAGGTTAGCAGGGGTGATCTGGTCTTCAGGATAGGAGATGAGATGTTCCAAGTCCTCTTTTTCAAGTCCAAAGTGCTGAAGGATGTTAGAAGCTGATTCAAAAGTGTACTTGGGTTGACTAGACTCTGTAGTGGCCGCAGGTTTGTCTGGAATAGACTGCTTATCATGTTCTCTTTCACTGGAGGCATTAAACATACTGTCACCACCACTTGCATAGTTAGATGAAGCAGATGATGAATACAATTTTGAGGGGTTATCAGCAGTGGGCCTGTTGTAGTTCGATGACCAGTCCAAGGAGTTACTGCAACTTTCAACACCAGGTTGTCTATGTCCTAAAGAGGCAGAGGTTGAGGACATTTGGTAGGAGACCATCCCTGTGCCTGAGGAGAGAAACTCATTCCTTTCAGTGCTGGTAAAACAAGTGCCCTGGTCTATGGGCCGATCCATTGATTTGCCAAGAAGCCTTACTTCCTCTCTGGCTCTGCTAATATGCATGTCTACAGACCTCTCTATGTTCTTGTCTATTACGGCCCTACTCTGCTCAGGCCTGTAGCTCATTGACGGGAGCATTCCCCCAGAGTTGGCAGGAGTCCCAGAAGAAGCTCCAGGAGAGGTGAAGCTGGACCCAGGTTCAAGGTGAGAAGATCCCATCCGAGGGTCCCTTTCTGCCGGTATACTGGAGAGTCCATACTGCCCCTGGTTGGAACTTTGGTTCCCAGGGGCATAGGGGTTATACAGGGGATGGGACATGGTGTTTGCAAACTTAAGAAGGTTAAGGAGATTGATGGCTGCAGCAGTTGGGGAGGGGGGTGTTGTGGGTATGCAGGTGTGTTGGAGTTGGCTGTCAATGTTGCAGCATGGCTGCCAACGGTCAGTGGTAGCTGAGCTTTCAGGTAAGCCAGCCGCAAGGTGGCAGCATCCTGGTAAATCTGCAACAAGCTCCTTGGGATCCCTCCAAGTAGGGGGCTCGTTAGGGCCCCTGGAGCAGGAGAAGGTGCACAAGGCTAAAAAGTTAAAAACAAAAGTAGGGATTATTAACTGGGACTGGAATTTCAGCTTCATGGATGGATAAAATCCATCATCTGGAAGGTCTTGTCTCGAGTAGTCAGAAACAGTGAAAATTGCAACAAAAAAAAACGTCTACTTTTAAATACTCTGGGCTGAGTTTTCCTAATAACCTTAACAAAAAGGCTCAGGACGCAGAAAATATTGGTATAATATGAAAATGGCTGGTGGATTTAAGACAAAAAATTATTTATTGAATGTATCAAATTTTAATACACACACACACACACACACACACACACACACACACACACACACATACATTATATATATATATATATATATATATACACACACACATTAGGGTTGGGCGATGTCCCCTAAATTGGTAGTTGACGATTTTTACAGTAAAACATCGTGATGGACGATGATATCGTTGTCGGGAGGGGGGAAGCACTTTTTATTTTACTATATCTCTTTACATACATTTTTTTTTTCTGCTACTATGGGCTAACAGTTCGATCAGACATACATTGCAATGCCCTCTGTAAATGGACATGGCTATGCTGCCGCCTGCTGGTAGGGGCAGTAATTAAAAAAGAGAGACTCAATCAGAAGTCTGTGATCTGCGACGACAGTACAGTGGAACTTTTGCCTTTAACAGAGCGACAGTAATAACCTAATTAATACACCATCATTACTGAGATTAAACTACTTTCTCCGTTATATTTGCACTGAATAACGCATTCAATAAACAGAAACATAACTCTTACAGCACACATGAACAGATGCGCAATATTTGCTCACACATAAAATAGCACCCTCGTGAATTAGACTACTGTTGCTAACTCATAAATCCTGCATAACATCGTCCCGTACCTACAGGACCTCAGACTTACTTATTGATGCACAGCAGTGTCCATAAAGTTAGTCCAATGAGGGAAGAAAGGAAAGTGTGACAGTGTTCCGCGCTAACGCCTTTTCTCTCTCAACTACCGCATGCTTAATTGCGTTAATAGTCCAGGGCTGCTACTGACAGGGAGAAAGAGAGAACGCATCACTACAGCCAATCCAGTCTGCTCAAAGCGATGGTCTTTTTCACAAATAGGTTGCACTTAAGGGGAAAAAAAGTATCTTCCACTTAAAGTGATGGTTCGGAGTAATTTCACCCTAGGGTCCTTTGCACCATGACCTCGAGCCAAACACCCCCCCAGAAGCTTTTTTCACCTGGGTCTAACATTGGGAGAGTTAGCGTAGAGTAGCGTTAGCCGCTGAATAGCTTAGCGCAGAGGCTAATGGATCCGAAGTGTCTCTTAACATTCCACACTATATTACGCCGAAATGATACCAAAGGTCTACACTAGTATATATAGGTTATGCACTCATAAAACGATGGATTGTAAAGTTTGTAAGTACACCAGAAGGTTATGTAAATAACACTTGCCTGCTGGCTTCTGCTCTCTGCTGTTGTTGTTGCTGCAGTAAGACGAGTGCTTAGGGACATCTACAAATTACAACACCGAAAAGAGATGCAACAAAAATATTTTTTAATTTAACTTATTTTTTAAAGTAAGTGCTGTAGTATAACTAGCAGGAGACAATTAATAATTGTGGTAAGTTTGGAGACATTACCTTATTTAATCATTAAATTAAAAAATATTTTTGTTGCATCTCTTTTCGGTGTTGTAATTTGTAGATGTCCCTAAGCACTCTTACTGCCCGGTAGTAACAGCAGCAGCAGCAGCAGAGAGCAGAAGCCAGCAGGCAAGTGTTATTTACATAAACTTCTGGTGTACTTAAAAATTTTACAATCCATCGTTTATGAGTGCATAACCTATTTGTATTACTGTAGACGTTTGGTATCATTTCGGGCGAAGGGTAATAGTGTAAGAGACACTTCGGATCCATTAGCCTCTGCGCTAAGCTATTCAGCTGATAACGCTACGCTACGCTACGCTAACGCTCCCAATGTTCGACCCAGGTGAAAAAAGCTTCTGGGGGGGTGTTTGGCTCGAGATCATGGTGCAAAGGACCCTAGGGTGAAATTACTCCGAACCATCACTTTAAGGGGCCCTATCTTGACTTGCACCCTGTGCAGCACAGTGCAAAGCCCGACGCAAGTGTCAATTTACCATCCAGCAGCCGCGACTAGGATTAGTGTGTGTTTGACAGGGTGGGGGGGCGTGGTATCACGATGGTGGCTCTCCATTGTGATGGCTGGCCAACATCACGATGGACGATGATATCGTCCATCGGCATAACCCTAATATATATATATATACTATTCCCTCACTCATCTGGAAAATAAGGACTCATACCTAAGGATACTTTTCATCGATTACAGCTCGGCCTTCAACACGGTCATCCCCCATAAACTCACTCACAAACTGTCCACACTTGGTCTGCACCCCACACTCTGTGACTGGCTCCTAGACTTCCTGACTGGCAGACCTCTGTCTGTCAGGATTGGTAATAGGACATCAGCCAGTATCATCACAAACATTGGCAATCCACAGGGTTGTGTACTCAGCCCCATCCTCTACACCCTGTTCACCTACGACTGTGTCGCCTCCCACAAGGATGACACCGCAGTGATAGGACGTATCACTGGCGGTGACGAGGCAGCCTACAGGAGGGAGGTGGCCAGTCTGGTGTCATGGTGTGGAGACAATAATCTCATCAATACGGACAAGACGAAGGAAATTATAGTGGACATGAGAAAGGAGAGGAGAACGCATCAGCCACTGTTCATCCGGGAGCTTGAAATGGAGAGGATAAGCAATTTTAAATACCTGGGTGTCCACATCAGTGAGGATCTCACTTGGACACCTCACGTCACGCAGCTGGTCAAGAAGGCCCAACAGCGGCTGTATTTTCTGAGGAGGCTGAGGAGGTTTGGCATGTCGCCTAAGATCCTCAACAACTTCTACAGCTGCGTTATCGAGAGTGTACTGACTAATTGCATTACTGTGTGGTACGGCAGCACTACTGTCATGGACCGCAAACGCCTGCAGAGAGTGGTGAAGACTGCACAGAAGATCACCAGGACTCCATTGCCCTCTCTACAGAACATCTACCACTGCAGAGTCCACAGGAGAGCTGCTTCCATCCTCAAAGACCCCTCCCACCCCCAGCACGGACTGTTTACACTTCTACCCTCAGGACAGAGGTACAGAAGTGTGAAATGCAGGACCTCAAGATTAAAGAACTCTTTTTTTCCCCTCTGCCATCAGACTCCTAAACAGCTGATAGGAGTTTGCAACCATGGACATAACTGTTTCATTTTATTGCCTTATTTAGAACTGCATTACCTTAACTTCATTGCCTTTAATTGCTTTTATTGCTCCTTTATTATTTTTTTGTTATTATTTTTTTGTATGATATTGTATTTATTGTATGACATTTAGTGTGGACGGCAAAGTAAGAATTTCATTGTGCAGGGAAACATGCTTTCTGTCTGTGCATATGACAATAAACTCTTTGAACTTGAGAGATATATACAGTGCCTTGCGAAAGTATTCGGCCCCCTTGAACGTTTCGACCTTTTGCCACATTTCAGGCCTCAAACATAAAGATATAAAACTGTAATTTTTTGTGAAGAATCAACAACAAGTGGGTCCAAATTATGAAGTGGAACGAAATTCATTGGCTATTTCAAACTTTTTTAACAAATAAAAAACTGAAAAAGTGGGCCTGCAAAATTATTCAGCCCCTTTACTTTCAGTGCAGCAAACTCTCTCCAGAAGTTCAGTGAGGATCTCTGAATGATCCAATGTTGACCTAAATGACTAATGATGATAAATAGAATCCAGCTGTGTGTAATCAAGTCTCCGTATAAATGCACCTGCTCTGTGATAGTCTCAGAGGTCCGTTTAAAGCGCAGAGAGCATCATGAAGAACAAGGAACACACCAGGCAGGTCCGAGATACTGTTGTGGAGAAGTTTAAAGCCGGATTTGGATACAAAAAGATTTCCCAAGCTTTAAACATCCCAAGGAGCACTGTGCAAGCGATAATATTGAAATGGAAGGAGTATCAGACCACTACAAATCTTACGAAGACCCGCCGTCCCTCTAAACTTTCAGCTCATACAATGAGAAGACTGATCAGAGATGCAGCCAAGAGGCCCATGATCACTCTGGAACGAACTGCAGAGATCTACAGCTGAGGTGGGAGACTCTGTCCATAGGACAACAATCAGTCGTATACTGCACAAATCTGGCCTTTATGGAAGAGTGGCAAGAAGAAAGCCATTTCTTAAAGATATCCATAAAAGTGTCCTTTAAAGTTTGCCAAAAGCCACCTGGGAGACACACCAAACATGTGGAAGAAGGTGCTGTGGTCAGATGAAACCAAAATTGAACTTTTGGCAACAATGCAAAACGTTATGTTTGGCGTAAAAGCAACACAGCTCATCACCCTGAACACACCATCCCCACTGTCAAACATGGTGGTGGCAGCATCATGGTTTGGGTCTGTTTTTCTTCAGCAGGGACAGGGAAGATGGTTAAAATTGATGGGAAGATGGATGGAGCCAAATACAGGACCATTCTGGAAGAAAACCTGATGGAGTCTGCAAAAGACCTGAGACTGGGACGGAGATTTGTCTTCCAACAAGACAATGATCCAAAACATAAAGCAAAATCTACAATGGAATGGTTCACAAATAAACATATCCAGGTGTTAGAATGGCCAAGTCAAAGTCCAGACCTGAATTCAATCGAGAATCTGTGGAAAGAACTGAAAACTGCTGTTCACAAACGCTCTCCATCCAACCTCACTGAGCTCGAGCTGTTTTGCAAGGAGGAATGGGCAAAAATGTCAGTCTCTCGATGTGCAAAACTGATAGAGACATACCCCAAGCGACTTACAGCTGTAATCGCAGCAAAAGGTGGCGCTACAAAGTATTAACTTAAGGGGGCTGAATAATTTTGCAGCCCAATATTTCAGTTTTTATTTGTTTAAAAGGTTTGAAATATCCAATAAATTTCGTTCCACTTCATGATTGTGTCCCCGTTGTTGATTCTTCACAAAAATTTTTTATATCTTTATGTTTGAGGCCTGAAATGTGGCAAAAGGTCGAAAAGTTCAAGGGGGCCGAATACTTTCGCAAGGCACTGTATATATAAATATATAATATATATATATATATATATATATATATATATATATATATATATATATATATATATATATATATATATATATATATGTCAGTGGCTTGTTCATCTTTACATTGTTAGTTAATTTCCTATCCTGGCCTGGGACACACATTTCATACGGTTTGATAAAGTACTTATTGGACTTTAACTTATCATTGCACTTAAATAACGAGCGTAGCTGTCCTCAATTTACGTCATCCAGTAAGTCTCATCTGCGGATTTTCCTGCATCCACCATGTATGTTTGTGTGTGCGCGCGCGTCAGTCGCGGGGGGGAACTGAGCAGCAGCCCCACCTGCTGCAGAGAGCCGACAGGATTGAAACAGCAGCAGCTTTCAGCGACTTTTGAGTGAAAAAACGTTACAGCGTACATTGATATTAAAATGTATACAGGTTGGCAGGACGGTCTGAAAGGTCTCTTCCGCTGTACGTTTTGTTGGTAAATGTGAGATGTTAAGAGTAACACACACGTCTTGTCTTCATATCAGAAACAAGGAAATTAATTTTGCGATGTACATGTATGTACGGCTCTGAGGGTGACGCAAAGTTTGGGCACGTGGGACTGCCATGACTGGTTGAAATCGCGGGAAACTCCGGTTATTGGTCAAATTTGCAGCAGAGTTGCGGTGATTGGTCAAAATTGCGAGTCGCACCAAAGTCACAGTGGTTGGTTGAATTTGCGTGAATTGTTGCGATCGTGACATCGCAAAATCCTGGAGGGACTGAAGAACAGATAATGTAATGGAAAGATAAAGAGAGAAAACAAGGTCACTGCTGTTAACACGAAACATCCAAAAGAGACACAAATTCATTTATTTCTTCATACAGATAAAGGATATTGGCAAAATATAACATCTCACAACTGCAATTTCCATTTCCGAACGTCAATCAGATTATATAAGGCTGCACAATACCGTTTCAGCATAGACAGTGTGATGTGTGCATGCGCAATAGTCACATCACATGATGTGCAATGTCAAGGCAAATGAACTCAAACACGTCTTGCTAAAAAAAATTTGCTCTTTGATACTAAAGGAAAACTTGCATGGTTCTCATTCTCCAAGACTAATCCCGTGTTTTCCCAATAATTACCTACTAGGTAGGCCCGCCACGGTTTTATAATGAACCAAAAATATTTAATTGAATATTCACACCCTTTGTAGTTTTTCATTCAGAAAGACAGATCCTAGGTCAGAGTCTGGCACAACAGGTACAATGCAGCAATTCTCCGACAATGGAGTAGAATCCTCAAAACTATGGCAGTGTTTCCCCTACCCCCACCCACCCTGAAAGAATGACAAAATTATATAACTATTCTATATATTTATAAAAAAAAAAAAAAGCTGATAAAGCTAAATATAATTTATAATAATATATATTTTTACACATACAGACAATTCGCTTCTCGTTCCTCCCCATGAAAATGTTATTAATTTTCAGGGTTCGTACACCTTTTCCAAGGTCAAATTCAATCACTTTTCAAGCACTTTCAAGGTCCATTTTAAATCTTTTTCCAGCAACTTACACCACTGTGAAATACATACCAGTACATAGTCAAAATTATTATTTACTTTTTTTATCACATTAAAAGAGATAATGCTATAAACAGCCAAAATTGTGTTTCGTAATAGCAGAAGGATCGGATATTTAAGCAAAATACAAGTTTTATTTTTCTAAATGTCTCACTGTCCAAGTAGACTTTGCTTGCTATCTAACCTGCCTGAGTCAATGTAAAAACTGAGCACTGAGTGGGAGGATTTGAGCCAAATGACATGCAGCTGGGTCATTCTGTGTCAAATCAGACTAAAGTTTATGCTACCCTTAATGTCAGTCTTTTCACACTTTTATCCAAATCTAGGGCACGCTAAACTTGTAATAGTTCAGTCATATTGACATGTTTGTCTTCCACCCTACAAAGTTTTGGGCTGCCTGTTTCTCTCTCTAACCTGAATAATACTTTTCATTATATTAATGTCCAAATATTGCTTCCCAGATAATGTGGTTTTCAGGCTGTAAAACAGAAGTAATTTCAAGGGCTGAAGACATGGGATTTGAACAGAAATATTTTACAGGCCTTGGTTTTGGGACACATTCTTGATAAAAACAAGGTTTGAACAAAATCTAAGACAGTGCAACAACAACCTGTAATTCCATTTTAACTCAGAAGACTATTATTTTTTTATTATTATTTTATTAGCCTATATTGAAGAAAAAAAAAATTATTTCATTG
Source organism: Perca fluviatilis (assembly GCF_010015445.1). Taxonomy (NCBI): domain Eukaryota; kingdom Metazoa; phylum Chordata; class Actinopteri; order Perciformes; family Percidae; genus Perca; species Perca fluviatilis. Next base: position 23,214,132 of record NC_053125.1, on the reverse strand, counting down.
CCAAGACATATACATTTATCTACTGGAATAGAGCAGTGCAAATATTGCATAAGGCCATCCTCAACCTTAAAGTAATATATATTATATATATTACGAATCCCACTATGGCCACGCCAAGACCCGCTCTTCAATAGCATTTATTGGCCAGGCGTCCATGCTTACGCAAGGTAACGTAACCCCATTTGTACAGGTCCTATCCCCTGACCAATTGGCTATCCTAACCTTAACCACTCGAGGTCAAATGCCTAACCCCAACCAATCGAGCTGCTTCATAGGGCAGGACTTGGCGTACTGGCAGATCGTAGTCACACATGCACAAGCGAGCAGGTTTTATTTTAGGCTCTCCAACATGTTATTTCTCCATTTAATAAACAAACTATTCAGTCAGATAGGTATTTGTTGTGAAAGAAATACAGTTACAATTTTAAGCACTTTTCAAACCTGAATATTATCTTTAGTCGCGCAACCTTGCCCCTATTTTCACCTGTTGCTGAGTAAGCATTCCATGGTTTTGTGAATGTAGCATAACTGTAGCAAGCTCCTTCGTAGTAACTAGCGGCGGTTGCTAGTTGTTTAAAGCACTACCGAGCTTCGTGACACCGGCTACAGACCTCTGTCACAGCTCGTCGTATCAGTGGCAGTTAGTAGATGTGTTGAGGCGCTACAGAGCTCTGCGACGCCGGCTACGGTGCTCCGCATGGTGGGGCCAGTCAATCCACAGGTTATGTCAAGTCAAGTCCTTAAGTTAAGGCCAATTGTTAGAAAAATTATGCTTAGAATGATTTTGCTTCAGTTTCTTTGTTAAACCATTTGCATCCAAACTGCTTTAGTATTTCTGTTTTAGTCAGTGTTTCCTCTATGTTGATAGCATAGTGGCGGTGCACCCCGGTAACATTTCCAGCCCCACGGTATCAGAAATAGGGCAGACGCACAACAGGGTTTCTGCTATGTACACCACGCACCACCGTTCCTTCGATTGTTTATGAAAAGTCATAAAGTCGTAGAGCCGTCTACTGAACTCAAGCGAACTGTCATTCGCTCTCTCTCCCTAGGCTGAGCAGAGCAACTGGAACAGTAGCTAAGTTTCCATCCACTTGTCAATCGAATTATCTGAAGTTCGGTAAAAAAACTCATGCGAATAAAGCTGGTGAAAGTGTGTTTCCATCCAACAGCTTTAAAGCGAATAAAAACCTGTGCGTAATGACGTCACATGCTGTTTTGCGATTAAATTGGTATATCGAATTGATTTGAGACATTTTATGGTGTTTCCATTCATTTTTTAACTGAATCGCACAAGATTCAGGCGAACTTTGCGAAAAAGTTTTGCTAGACAAAAGTAGTTGTTAATATTAGAAGCAGCTATAGCCTAAGCTCCGATGGACCTTTGGCTGAGAATGATCCAGCTCATCAAAAGGTGGAACTTGCCTTATATTTTCCCTCCGGCACGTCGCGGCGGACAACTCTCTTTTTGAGCCGTGTATCGCTGTTTGAGCGCCTTCCATTTACTCCGCAGGACGTCCCACGGCTTGTCGTAAGGGGACATTCTAAACAATATGTATCTAAACAACGATCAATCATCACCAGATGTATCATGGTCATATCTTGTCATGAACACTTAAGCCTGTCAAAAAACTAAATCGAAATCCAACGATTATAAGTTATCTCACGTTAATGTGTCAGATAACGTCCATAATATTTGGACATTGGGTTAGATTTGACCGTTTTAAGTGGTTATGATGAGCAATATAGAAGAGGATTTTTTTGGTGATGATTGATCGTTGTTTAGATACATTAAACCACGTTAAGCTTTTTCACATTAGGACTTATAAAGCCAATGAGAACCGTGGAGAGTCAACCCCCAGCCGCTCCGCTGCCCTGAAGCAGAAACGCTTTATGTCAGCTAACGTCCATAATAATTGGACTTTGGGTTAGATTATTTGACAGTTTTCCGTGGTTATGATGGGTAATATGAGAGAGAAATGTGGTGATGATTGATCATTGTTTAGGTACATTAAACCACGTTAAGCTTTTTCCTCGCCATATTAATAATATTAATACGGCTACTGATGGAGAAAATATTAACGTGAGATAACTTCTATAATCGTTGGATTTCGATTTGGTTTTTTTGACAGGCTTAAGTGTTCATGACAAGATATAACCATGATAAATCTGGTGATGATCATCGTTGTTTAGATACATTAAACCACGTTAAGCTTTTTCCAAGTTAAGCGTTTAATGTCCCTGTCGTAACTGTTGATCATTTCCTTCGCGAGCTCCTGATAAATGATGGCGTTTCTTAGATTTTTGCTATCTAAAATAGCTGTTATATTTTTCTGGTAAATTAAATTAAAAAAGTATCTTGTCTCCTCGTTTGTCCACTTATATCTGTTTTTGTTTTGCAAACAGAGCGGAAATACTGGGCGGAAATGAACTGAAACTTCTTCTTCTTCGTTTTATTGCGGGTTGCAACCATAAAATGACCTAAAACTTAATCGCAATTCATTATTTATTCAGCAAATAACGTTTCCATCAGCATTTATCGCATAAGCCGTATATCAATCAAGAGAAAATCCGATGAGACCGAACGTACTTCATTTGAGTCGATATTCATGAAATTCAGTCGGATTTTACTGTTTCCATAACGGCATTTTTCATTCGATATCACTTAATTTGGATAAAAACGGGTCGATGGAAACATAGCTACTGACAGGACAGCATCACTCGCGAAGCCATGGCAACCAAATAAACAACAGGGCGAGTACTAGCTAAGTGATAAACAGCGACGAAAGCCGCGACATGAAATCCGCACTCACGCGGGTCCCGTGAAATTTGACAGCTACACTTTATTGGAAAATAGTGTTGGGCACGCTGAATTTGATGAATTTACTGTTTATCAGACCCCAGATGAGACAAGAAGCTAACGTTAGCTAACCCGGCTGTGACGGTCCCTCTGCCTCTGACTCCCGTTGCAGGAGAACGCTGTATTCCTCCGACACGCTGTATTAACGTTACGGTTTCAAAACCGTTTTCCAGGTTAGTGGGGGTGCATAAGGCTCAAAACCAACATGAAAAACGTAGCTAGTAATGTTCACTCAGTTTAGTTTTGTTGTTAAACTGTGTGTAAAGCTGCTTACACACTGACCAGATGGCCGACTGTTGACAGAAAAGCCAGTCGAAATGATCAGTCTCGCCATGTTGGTCCAAAAAGTGCCACAGAACACACCAAAAAGACGAGAGGAGACGAGACGTAATACATCTCTATAACAGCAGGTGGCACCAATCTGTATTGTTGCACAAGAAATGAAAACCGGCAGCTGATTGGACGAACGCGTCACATGGATTTGTTTTATCCGGAAATTCAAAGCCAGACTGTCATGGCGGCCGTTCAGAATACGATCTCATATTGGACTAAAATAGTTCACTGAAACGTGTTTCTGAAAACATTTTAAGCGAGCAACAGGCCATGCAGTTGCTGAATCTGTCTTCATTTTAGCTCAACAAAGGTCAGTTTAAAAGATTTTTGTCAGATTTTGAGAGACTCTAGTCACCTCATTACGCTCGCCATTTCCGGGTGAGTCCCGGTTTCCCTGCCGCCGACCGAACATGTCAGGTCGGCCAAAATGAACGCCGACAGCCCCCCAGACTGACGACGGCACGGGACACACCGAACAGATTCGAGTCACTGACCTCGCCAGACTGTCCAACGGCCGATAATCGGCCCTGTGTGTCAGCACCTTTAAATGAGCGGTGACGTTAAACCACCCTACGGTACCGTCTATTTGCTGGATGGTTTCAAGGTAACGGACGGCAGATAACATCAGCAGATAAGCCCATACACAGACGTCCAATACCCCCCGCCCCCCCCGAAAAAAATTCTAGAGGAAACACTCTTAGTATTTTTGTTTTTCATGTGTTAATCATGAAAGCTGAGTGACCTTGCAAAGAGCACAGAATGCATCCAAGGGCAGAACGCATAATGTGGAGGAGATGCTGGGCATGCCCAGAGATAAGAAAGCTACTGATTGCATGAACCGAATAACTAACTTGACTCCCAACGCCTTTAAAAAGCCACTGTTCAGTAATTTTCTGTACTTACGCTAAAGTGCTGTAAACTGACTCTGCTTGCGCAACTCCAGTGATTTTGTCCATTCTTTGACAAATAATTATCCTTACACCAATCAAATCCAAAATCGTGTCACTTTACCCATCGGAATGATTTTTTAAATGACAAATAAGTTTGAGGTTGTAGCTTGGCTGTCCGAATTTTTTGGTAAGCAGGTCTTGCATTCAGCAGTTTGCTTTTTCCTTCTTGCATGACATTTTTAAATCCTAAAGTGATTACACGTGGCACAGACGCAGCTATTTTGGTAGTCTGGTCCGACTAATGAGGCTTCATCAGGGGTCTTTGGTGTTACGTGTTGGCACAGCAAGGAGTTGACTGACAGAGAGTCATCCAATCATGACAATCACATACTGGGGAGCTTTTTGAGTCATCCAATCACGATTCACAGTTTGCTGTCCCTGCAAAGCATACTTGTTAGACAGAAACGTGACATTAAATCATATTATTTTATATTTACAGCTAACGTTCAAGCTTATGAATACACACAAGTCATCCGAGTCATCATGCCTTAAGTCAAGTCTCGAGTCATTACCTTTCCAAGTCGAGTCTCATGTCATTTATTTTTTGTCAAGTCACAAGTCATCAAAACTGTGTGAGTCGAATCAAGTCCAAGTCACCAAGTCCACATCTCTGTTAAGTAGTAAAGGCAAATAATAGAACAGCTAAGACAGCCTGGTAAGTTCAGAAAAGTACATTAATTCACTGTAATGCAGCCTTTAAAATCAGGAAAAGACAACATTTCTGCCATATTACGATATCCAAAATCTAAGACAATATCTAGTCTCATATCACGATATCAATATAATATCGATATATTGCCCAACTCTACACATTAGTGTGTTGGACTCTCATATTATGATAAAATATAAAATGAAAAAGATGAACATGAATAATGCCTCTAAACTAAATCAACTTTGTAAACAGTAGCCTATTTATTGCTGACATGCTGTAAATAATGCATTACATTGTAATGTATCAATTCCCTTGAATAACCATGTGCACACTGCTTTTTATTTTTTTTTTAACAAGTGTAACATGTTGAAATATTATACGTTTTCAAATGTACGACTCCTGAATAGGGTGCGAACTACGGGGGAGCTAATAAGACATGGGCTCCCCTGAAAACATGAAATTTTGGGGAGTCTTTAAAAAATATATTCTTTCTGATGTATTCTTCGGTAGCCTGAGTAACTTTAACCGTTGTTCATTATAATAGGGTAATTCCTGTATAGTGACTACACTTGTAGCTGTTACGCATCTTTATAAGTCATTGTGAGTCTCGCAAGCGCACGACCGTTTAGTTTCTTGCGTTAAAGACGAACTTCTAGAGCTCCTGCTAGCCAGCAATAACAGTCTGGCAATACGAGACTACACGAACAGTGACAGTAGTTTCCGGGAAGAGTTATAAACAAAAGGTTTTCGGTTGACAAACAACAGGTGCAGCGACCGTCAGTGCACAGTATTTCACTTCGTGTTTAAATAACAATGTTTTGTCACATACCTTCCGTTATTTATGTAGCTACATCTGTCATCTTCGGTGCCTTCGTGAGAAGGAAGGGAATCTCAATTTCGTAGACTTCCTGTAAGGTGGCCTTCAAAGTAAAAGCGCTAACGTTTGAAGACCATCTGACCTGCCGTCCAATTAAGGTTATATTTTAACTCACTTTCAGGCTGATATATAAAGGAATGCCTGTTTACACAGACTAACTTCAATTACGGCTATATTGTAACTCATATCCAGGATGATATATATATTTAAAAAAAAAAGCCCGTTTACACTGACTACTTTTACTTCCGATTGACCACCCCAGAATATCATTCGGTTAATATCAGACCATTCTGATGTAGGATCTAAAATAAAAGCCCTCGAAAATGTCCAATTAAGGCTATATTTTATCTCTGGCTGATTTGAAAAGTTTACACAGACTCATTTCAGATTGATAGTAAATCATCTCAGACTGTCACTCAGGTAATATCAGACCAAAATAAATCAAAATAAAAGCCCTTAAAAATGTCCAAATTAAGGTTATATTTTAACTCTTATTTAGGCTGATATGAAAACACACACACACACACTTTAGGATTTACCAGAGATAATTTTAATCACAGAATAAAAATGGCATGTTACACCTGCATGTGCAGAAACCATGCAGTGCCATTTCAGATATGGTTTCAAAATGAGAGAAAAACAAACATCCCAGAAAATACCCTATGCTTTTTGTTACTTTAATAGTTTGATAGTAAATTCACAAGAAAAAAAAAAATCTCTCCAAAGGAAAAACAATAGGAAACGGTTTTCAGAGAGAAACAAAAGAAAACTTCATTACGTTTAAACTTGCTGTTTGTTTAACAGTTAAACTGTGGTTAGTTCTTTACGAATTCAAGCTGAGACATCTGCTCCAACAGTGATGGGAATTTGCACTTGCATGGTTAATAAAGCTAAAATTAACACTTTCCTTTATACATCATGTGCTGAATTAAATTCTAGGCTTCATTCGTACAATTTTTAAAACAAGTTAATAGGCTCCAAGAGTAACCGTTTGTTCTTCTAAAAGGTGCTACATGCTGGATTAAAAATGTCAAAATGTTTTAACATTTAATTATGCTGATGCTAATTTATTTGGATTTTTTTTCTCATTAACCGATTCATTTTACTACAGTGCGCAAAAGAAACTAAGTACTGTTATTAAAACCACAGTCCCATTGCTTCCTGCAGTAAAGTTCCCATCTAAATTTGGTGAGTAAAAGAGGTCATGTAGCACCTTTTGAAGCTCCTAATATCCAAATATGTAACCATTACAAACTTTATCATGAAACTCTGCTCAGTTTTCTGTTTTTTCCACAACACAAATGTCTGTGTGACTGTAGGCAGAGCAAGGCACCAAAACTGTAGAGTTGGAGGGAGTTTGAAACCCAATTGAGGGCAATGCTTGCTAAAATGTTTACTACGTATTATGGTAGATGTATACTTTAGACATTTATATGAATAAAGATGCCAGACAGCAATTAGTTATGACCAACATGGCTTATTATATACATTGATGTGTAAAGCTGCTGGCGTTTCACTGGTCCAGCTTTACTCGTTTTCACATTTATGACAAACAAAAAAGAAAAAAAAAGTCATAAGTTGGAGTCGGGATCAATCAGAAATGGAGCCTTGAGAACTTTGTTTGGAACTTCTTGATGGTTTCTGGTAATGTTTCTGGAAAAAAAAGACGGGAGAACACACACAGTGTAAGGCCACGCGAGTGTGTTTTAGGGTTTATTTTTGTGTATGCGTTTGTGTTTACCTGCAGGTTGTCGTAGTGTCTCTGGCTGCTGCAGTGGAGGTCCTTGGCGGTGCTCTCGTTCAGGTAGAAAACAGAGCAGAGATTACAGAAATAGCCTGATTTTGGGACCACAAACTCCTGACCTGAAGAGGGAGATGGTCAAAGTGAAACAGGAGGAAAAGTGTGAAGAAAAAAAACAAAAAACATCTGCATCTCGTGTCGTTTTTAAATTAACTAGGAGTGTGTTCGTGGGTCTCACCGAGGGGGTTGTTGGGTGTGAATGGCGGCAGTTTGACGTCCATAGCGACACAAGGAGACTGAGAACGAGATCGCTTTGATTCAGGTCCAAAAGGCTCCCTCCTCAGTTTACTCACAACTAAAAAAAGAGAAGGAACAATCAACCTGTGAATCATGTAAGCCCCAACAATCATACATTGATATTAAAAAAAGTTTTTTTCTGCCACAAATTTGGTTATGTGCTTCATTGTTTCAAGCAAAAATTGCCAAAAAGCATATGGCTGTAGAGCAGACGTCGCTAGATGAACAACACTAAGGAAGACAAAGGACCGAAAGTCTATCTCGTTTCCCCACACTACAAACGTTTGTATATACACCTTTTAAAATCTGAACAGCCACATAAAAGGAGGAGTGGGGCTGGCCCGGCAGGGACGCCGACAGAACGGGGCCTATTAATCAACGGAGCGGTCCCCGAGGCAGTCGTCGTCTGAACGCAAACTATGCAGAGTCTGAGGTGAGTCAATCAGTGACCCCACACAAACCCCTCCAGAAGTAGGAAAGCGTTGCACTCACCCAGGCTGGTTAGTCACACACACTCACGTTGAACGCCAACACGTAGGGAAAAGGAGGCAGAGGGATATTTTTGTTACCTGCTCGGCTAACCTTTAGTAGCGGTGGTCTTTGTGGTTTTAAAGAGCCTGGTTAGTTTAGCACGTTCATAACACCGTGACTAATGTGAATAATAGTTACTTGCTGCGTTAAATTTAAAACAAGCATTTATAAGTATTTCATCCACTTCAAAGATGCATTTTCATTGGTCCAAAATACCAGCTCAATGTGGGCTATTCTTTCAGCTCTTTGTACCTTTGATGTCCGCCCTGCTCCGTCCTTCCTTCTTTTCCTGCTCTCCTTCCTCCACACATCCCTCCAGCGTCTGGTCCCCAGGGTGCTCCGGCTGCAGCTCCTGCCCAGCAGAGGCTGCCTCGAAGTCAGCTGGGCTCGCTGCTTCCACCTCGGCCCTCTGGATCTCCGGCTGGCCGTCACTTGACAACGTAGACGGATCTGTGTCCAGTGAAGAGGAGGCATCGAGTGGAGTTGGAGGCAGAACATCGGTGCTAGCTGGTTCCAACTCTTCTTCTCTCTCGTCTATTGCAGTCACGGTTTTACCTCTGGTAGATTTTCTCACTGTGGTAAAAGACAATGAATCGGTTGAGCAAACAAATGAAAAGCAAACTGCAAAATAACACTCTTTAACTCATGTTTTAGAGCTTGATCACTGGAAAGAGGGCGGCTGTGGCGTAGGAGGTAGAGCTGGTCGTCCAATAGTCGGAATACTGGCGGTTCGATCCCCAGCTCCTCCAGTCCACACGACAAAGTGTCCTTGTGCAAAATCCTGAACCTCAAATTTGACACAACTGTATAAAAGATAGAAGTGTGTGTGTGTGTGTTACCAGGGGTCTGTCTCTTCTTGCCACGTCCTCTAGTCCTGGTTTTTACAGCTTCCTTTTCCTCCTTCTCCTCCACCGCTCCCACCTCGTCTAGCGTCACAAAGTTCAGACTTTCCTCTAAAACTGGACACAAAAAAGGCAATGGCATTGTGCAAGGTCACTCACCCACACTTACTCTCGTATCACTCGTATCCCTTACCCACTGGCCCAAAAAATAAAAAATAAAAAAATAAAAATACACTAAAAGAGAGACTGAATAAGTATATATGAATAAGTAACAGATATAGATAAAAAGAAGCAACCACCTTAACATTTTTACTGTCATTCATGCTGTTTTCTACGGTGTACTAAACCTAGGTTCAGTAGCAGAGCCAGTTCATAGTGTGTGTGTGGGGACTGTGTACTGTACCTGTGCAAGTATACTGTACTATGTATAGACAGAACAACACTCACCTGTATCATCACTGCGTTTGACGGTACATGAGGTTTTCTCAGTATGCTCTTCGTCCGGCTTCTCTTCCTCATCATCGCCAGCTTCATCTAAAGTCACCAAAGTCTAGAAACAGACACAAGACATATTCAGCATCTGTAATTGTAGAGCTGTTAAGTGTTTTTTTTTTATATTTGGCTTTAAGGTTAATATCTTGACCTTCACCTCTGAGTTTAAGAAGTCCTCTGATTCGTCCTCCTGGCTGGGTGGGCGGGTCTCCAGTGTGCTTTGCTTGGCCTCTCCGTCGTCCTCCTCTTCTTCTTCTTCTACGAACTCATCCAGAGTGACAAGTGCTTGCAGCTCCCCCTCCGTCATCTCCCCATCCAACTCTCGGCTCTCTGGCGCTCTTTCCTCTCCAGCCTCATCTGCTCCCACCTCATCCAGAGTCACCAGCTCCTTGGCATCCACCTCCAACGACTCATCCTTTTCCCTCCCCCTCTCCTTCGCCCTCCTCGTCTCTCCCCCACCTGCTCTGCTGTTGCTCCGGCTCTTTCGCTCCCTCTCCTCCCTCTCCCTGGTCCTCCTCTCCTCCCTCTCCCTGGTCCTCCTCTCCTCCCTCTCCCTGGCCCTCCTAGCTTCCCGCTCCTTGGCGAACAGCTTCTCTTTTGCGGCGGCTTGTCGCTTTCTCAGCTCTTCCTCCTCGGCGGTGTCGTCGGGGTAATCGTCCTCCTCCTCACTCACTTGGTCCAGGTTCACCAGAGTGCCCGTTGGGTCGTCTTTCTCAGGCGATTTGTTCCCGCTTTCGAGTGCGGCAGTGTCACTCTGGGTTTTGGCTGTTGATTTGTCCACTTTCTTATTTCCCGTAACAGACCCTTCTGCAGAAGACGGATGGTCATTTGTCTCCTCTGAATCATCCACTACCTGATACTGAGTCTCCTCCATGACGACAACTTTTTCGGACGCTTCCACGACTGCGGCGCCACATGTTGAGGAGTCTTCTTTTTCAGCCGATGCCTCCTCTTTTGTAAGAGTTTCATCTTTGGTCTTGTTCTCTGTGGCGGTCAGTTCTTCTTGACCTTGATCGTCTTCCAGGGAATCTATGATCTGATACATAGGCTCTTCCTCCTCCTCGTTTTTGGGTGCTCCTGCGAGAGCTTCACTTTTCCTGGTTTGCTCATCGTCGTTGGTAGAATTTTTCTCGTCCGACTGTCCTGTGGGCGGCTGATCGTTAACCATCTCGTCCTCCACAGAATCGAGAATCTGATAGGTCGCTTCTTCTTCGTCAGCCACTTTTCCACCCTCCTTTGATGTGTCTGTGTCTTTTATAGTTGTTTTAACGTCTTTCTTCTGTCTTCCCCTTTTTCCTTTTCTTCTTGTAGCGGGCCGATCAGCCTTAACAACCTCGTCCTCCACGGAGTCGAATACTTCATAGGTAGCATCCCAGTCAATTTCCTCTTTTACATCATCGTCACTCTTCTTTGATGGTGTGCTCTCTTTTAGAGGGGCTTTCTCCTCTTTCTTTGGTGTTCTTTCCTGGTTTTGTTCCTGTGATTCTCTGGCAGGAGTGGGCCTCATTCTTGTTGGCGTGTCCTCTTTTATCGTTTTCTCATCCAAAGTAGTTTTCCTAGTGGCTCTTTCCCTTTTTCCTCTGGTAGATCTGGTCAGGATGGGCGGTTCATCACTGGCCGTTTCATCCTCCACGGAGTCTAAAATCTCGTACGTCGCCTCCTCTGGTTTTTCAGTTGCTTCTGTGAGATTTAATGTAATTTTATCCTCTTTCTTACCTCTTGCACTCCTTCGTCTACCAGACATTTCGGTGGCGGCGACATCTTGAACCGGTTTGTCTTCAAAAGAATCTACTATCTCATACACCATCTCTTCATTGACTTCTTTGTCCATCCTCGTCCGTGTCTCATATCTTTTAACTGTCCTGTCCTGTTTTTTCGGTGATTTCTGCTTCTCTTCACTTTTGGATGCTGTGGTTGCGTGGCCACTCCTCCTTGATGGTCTCTCATCTTTTCTAGCAGTCGCCTCCCCTCTCTTTCTTTTTCCTGTGTTGTCGGTCTCTGACTCTGTAGTTGTTGGCTGATCTTCCACCGAATCAATTACCTGATACGCGTCTTCCTCTACCTCCATGGGCCGACTGTCTTCCTTAGATATCTGGTCACTGGGAGTTCCAAGGGTTTGGCTGTCATCTTCTGTTGCGCTGTGATCATCAATTGAATCCAGTATCTCAAAGGTTTCTAAAGTATCTTTGTTGTCGGTGTCCTGAAGAACCTGGTCTTCATTTGGGATTCGGCCATCAGGATTTTCCACATCTTTGAAGGCTTTGCAGGACTCTGCTGAGTGCATTTTGCCTTTGACTTCGTCGTCCTCTTCTCCCGTCTTCCCATCTCCGTTGTCCCTTGGAGCTTGTTTACTACCTGTAGCTAACACTTGATCTACACTATTTGTCTCCTGATCTTTATGTACTGAATCTTCATCAGATTTGTCGCCAGCAGGAATTGCTGCTTCCTCAGACGCTTGCTTAACTGTGGAACCATCATCTTGGACCTGGTGACTGTCCTCTTGACCTGTATCTGCTTGGTCTTGGCTTACACTGTCCACCATTTGGAAAGAACTGTCTATTTCCATTTCACTGTACTCCCGTGGGAGGGCTTTGCCTTTATCGTCGACACTGTCCAAGACCTGAAAGCTTTCCTCATGCAAAGTCTGGACTCCCTCGGGTACAGTTGGCCGGACTTCAGAGCTGCCATCTTGGTCCGCATCATTCATCTGTTCATCTGTTTGTTCATCAAGTGAACCAAGGATTTGATATTTTTCCCTGTTGTCCACCTCCACCTCTGTATGTTTCTCAACATTGTCTTCTTTCCCATCCTCTTTGGTTTTCTTGCGGCCTTTGCATGTGTTGACATGAACATCAACCTCCAGACTCTGGGATTGGCTCAACTCTAATCCATGTCCCTGTAGAGGTGGACGTATCTCTGATGAGGTTTCTATTGTTGTCTCTGACTCAACAGTTTTTGCAGCAAAGCTCTCTGCTGACACTGTGTGGTCAGACATTGCCACTGTGCTTTCTGTGTCTTTTGCTTCTTCTATCAGAGGCTCAGAATGAGTCTCCACTGAAGCCTTGACCCTAACCACTGATGTCATCTTTTCCATTTCTTGTGCAGCGGAGGATGAGCGGGTTCTACACCCAGAGGATGCAGCATTTGATGCTTTGGCTGGAGATTTTGTCTTGCTATGTTGTGTTTTCTGACCAGGGGAAGAAGGGGAGGCAGCCGATGGTTTGGTAGGGGATTTGGTGGGCTCAGATGAGTCCTTGGATTTTTTTGGTGACACGTAGCTAGAAGAGCTTGAGCCTTTAGTCAACTTGGGTGAGGAGAGTGAAGGAGAGGCTGAGCTCTTGGAGTCTTTCGAATACCTCGTTGATGTCCGTTTGCCAACAGAAGACACACCTGAGCTTTGCCTCTCTCTTTTCGCTCTGGGGGAGTGCCTAGATGAGGAGGACCTCTGAGGCTTGGGGCTTGTGCCTCCCACTTCATCATCACCAACTTCGTCAATAGTAACAAAGTCATCAATGTTGAAATCTTGCTCTTCGAAAAGATAGGCGTCTGAAGAAGGGTTGTCATTTATAAATTCATCCTGACACTGGATGGAAAACAAGAATCAATTAAAACAATGTATCAGATTATTCAAATAAACAATAGACAAATAAATGCAATTAAACACACACACATATACACACACACACACACACATATATACATATATACAAATATATAATAATATATACACATATATATATATATATACATACATATATACATATATATATATATATATATAATATAGACATATATATAGATATAGACATATATATATATATATAGACATATATATATATATATAGACATATATATATATATATAGACATATATATATATATATATAATATATATATATATATATACATATATATATATATATATTATATATATATATATATATATATATATATATATATATATATATATATATATAGACATATATATATATATATATATATATATATATAGATATAGACATATAGATATAGACACACATCTATCCATCCATCTATACACACACACACACACACACAAACACACACACACACACACACATCAGCATTGAGGAGGTATCCGTTCCTTGTATAGATGAAATGTTAAAGTAAGGCACAAAGAAGGACAAGAAGGTTTTGTGAGAATAAACAGCTATTTACCTTTCTTTTTGGTGCATCTTCAACCTTTGCAGTTAATGAGCTTGTGTTGCTTTTGCTGGAGCTCTAAAGAAAAAAATGTTTTCTTTATTAGCGACATATGAAATCATATTTATTAGGCAGTATTGAGGAGTACTAGCACAGATATGTTCAATTATAACAACCCTCTTTTCAAAATTGCATAGCAAATTTCATTTGATGGAAATAATCGTTTTTCTAATGTTAATGTCCAAGTAGAGACCAAAGGTAATGTTCTGTTTGGTTTCATTTTGTGTCACTGATTCTAATATGAATTAACAATGATTTGTATACCAACTTAAAAGAGTCTTTATGTTGGCACTGGCAAAATATGCTTTTGCCAAATGTAAATGTTGAGTTGAAAGATTTAAAGCCAAGCCTCACCTTCTTCTCCTCCCTCTGGGACTTGCTTTCCCGGGTAAGTCTGTGGTTGCGAACTGCTGCCACGACGGCCTGGAAAATGTCCGTACTAATCTGAGGAAGTTTTGAAAAGTTTTCTTCAGGCATGAGCACTGTGGTGGCAGGACTAGAAGGATCAGGACTGGAAGCAGCTGGGACCGTGTTTACACTGCTAACGGCAGAAGTAGAGGTCACATCAGCAGTAGAGATCGAGGGTGTTAGTGAACCCTCTTCCCCCTTTACTTCTGCTTTTTCTACATCTTCATTTGCCTCAGGATCAACAGTGGAGTCCATGGCGATCTCAGTTCCTGGTTTCTCACAGTCCTCCTTCATTGCTATGTCACTTGTGGCCGTATCACTTGGTCCTGCTGTGGTGGGCTCAGAAATGGTGGATCCAGCAGGGTCACTGGTTTGCAGAGTGGGTTGTGACCCATTATCCAATAGTTCAGAAGAAGGAGGCTGGGTTTGACATTTCACAGCTGTGGGCTCGGCTTTGACGTTGATGGTGTCCGGTTCAAAGTTTAGTGTGATGTCACTGGAGTCTTGTAGACGCTGTTTTAGGCTCTTCAAACTAAAATTACAAACAAAAGGATTGTCAGTCGCAAAATGAAAAAAGGGTTGTTCCCACAAAATGGCTAAATAAAAGCCTAAGTAATACAATTTCTAAGTTTTCATCCAGTGTTCCTGAATTAACTGTTCAGTTATCTCCCACATTATGCCAAATATGTCAGTGAGTTATTTAAAAAATATATAAAAATCACTTTTTTTTTCTCTTACCGTCAAAACTTAAGGGCTGCAACTAACAATTATTTCCATTATCAATTAATCTGCAGACCATTTTCTCAATACAACAATAACTGCTTGGTCTATAAAATGTCAAAAAAATTGTGAATTGTCTCCCTCTTAACCTGACATTAATCAATTACAAAGTGTTATACTCACCACTCAACACGTTGAACTTTGCTCCTGGAGAGAGAAAAATAAGGAGTTGGTCAGAATTTTAGGTGAGAATGGTGGATTAAAATATAAAAATACATTAACACACACAGAGGCGACTTGCTTTTACAAAGACTGTCTGGGGAATGGTAGACTTGACTAATTGTACAACTAATTTAACCCCCTTCATACACCTAATTTAAAAGAAAAGGACATATGCATACCAAGTGTTGTATTTCTCCACCACCTTTGTTACACCGCTGGAGTCGGCCATCTCAATGGATATCTGAGGTAGAACGACAGTCATGGTCAAAGAGAGAGAGAAAAGATGGAGAGGAAGGACAGATGAAGGAAGTAAATGACGAGACAAAAGCAACAGAGAGAGAGAGAGAGAACAGCAACAAACCGTAAGAATCCATTATTTGAAAGTTTGTTAATTTAAGCAAAAATGGTTGTACTTAAAAGGTCAAACAAACTCAAACAATATGAAAAAGAAAATCCAGACAGCTTATGAATTAATGAGCTTCCTAGCTTTTGCAGCTAGCAGCAGCAACAGTATTTCCTACAAGGCTGATGGTGTTGACTGAAACTCAACCAAAACAAAAGTCCCACTTTCAGTTTAAAGATATAGAAACAAAAATGTATCCAACAACAACCATATACATAAAAAGTTATGACTAATTACTGTGAAAGAAAACCTATTTAAGACATTTGTAAATTAAATGTAAGACTTAACGCCGTTTCAGGCATTCATTTTGGAGGGAACCAAATGTAATACTTTTTTGTTTTTAAGGATATTTGTTGGGCATTGTAGGCCTTTATTTGATAGGACAGCCGAAGACATGAAATGAGACTGACATGCAGCAAAGGGCAGCAGGTCAGAATCGAACCCTCGGCCGCTGCGGCAAGGACCGAGCCTTTGCCCAGCCCCTAGATTCCACCAAGGGCAACTATTCTGCAATTTGGCGGAAACACAAGATAATGCTTGTGATTCCACCAGCCACGATGCAGCGCACTCAGGTCTGCTCCGCTAAAATATGTGCCAGGTCTATTTTTGACAGAACCACTGGGTGGTCAACAGCCCGGGCAGTGACTGGAAGGGCCAGAACATCCGGTCAATTTTCAAAATAAACACCTTGTGTAGACTCACAATCGTACATCACATCAGTACACTATTTCAATAACTAAAAAACAGCCACAAATAGTTGATCTGTGTCGTTCATAACTGGAATAGATGGAAGAAACCATTTAACTATGCAGACTACTTACAATAATAGTAGAAGCACAAATATTCTGGAAAAAGGACTAAAACAACAGAATCTGCAAGTTGAGCAGAAAAAAAAACGCTCCATTCTGTCCGACAACAGAACAAAACCATGGCACAGCATGGCGCATCCATGCCTGGTGGGATTCCGGGGCAAGAATGCCCATCCTACCCACATGATGAATTGTTTACTAGTTAAAAGGAGCTGATGGGATGAAATTTTACCTTACGATGTCATGTGACAAACAAATTAATTGATTGAAAAGTGCAGATGTTTGTGCTCCTGTACCCTGTTGGCGAGCGGCAGAAAGCCGACAAAGGTCGCAATGGACGCAACCTTTTCCATGACCGTCCTGACGACGTCCACAGACGCCTCAGAAACCTCCACACACAGCAACCGCTCCTCCAGAGAAGTGGACTCTGGAACTCCCTGAAGATCAAGAAATACTTAGTGTTAAGGACCAGAGATCCAAACAGCTGTTTTCACTTGACAAAAGATTTACATAAGCGATCAATGACTTACAGCGTTGCTCCACTTCATCAGAGTTGTGTACATCATCTCCTGTAAAAAGATTACAAGTCACAGATTGTCACAGATGTCAAAACGCATTTTAAATATTATCTGCGTATTAAACATTTTGTATTTCACATGCACAATTATTCTCCAAATGGCCCAAACAGTGTGCATACATGATTGCATTTCTGTGCTTGTCTGTGGAGATCTCCTCCAACAACACAAGAACATCATTAATATTTCCTTCTGAAATTTTTCTGTGGTTTCCCCATCTCCATTTAACTAGATGATTAGCGCCGCTGCTCTATTAAAATCTCCTCATACACAATTAGCTCACTAGCTCTACTTTAAGCAGCCAGAGTCGGGGACGAGCAAATCGAACACTGTGACATGTGTCTGATGATGTCTAGCAGTCCCGTATTAGTTACTGTGTTTGAAAGTGCAGTTGGTGGAAATGAAGGCTATATTGCCGGTCTCGCTACCTACCTACTACAACAAAGTACAGGGAACACAACGTGAAACATGATGAGTATTGGGGGTTGTCCCGGGGTAGAAACCGTAGCATACATCTGAGCAAATTCACGGTTAATTAATGAGTGGTCGTGATTAAGTTGAGATTAGTTGGAAGAAAAATTAGGAGAAGAGGTGGGCTTTTGTCACCTGTATGTAAAATGCCTAGCATGAATTATTTGAATTCATTTTTGTAGGTTGCTTAATCAAGCACTCTACTTCATACATTCCTCTTGAATCCTGTCAACTTCTGAAAGTTGAGTGCCCCCTTTAGAGTTTTTCCCAGTGTCCATACCTCACTGGATTCGGGTTTCATGTGTTCCAACACAATGTGAACTGTAAGCGCGCAGCCTGCGACAGAAACTGGATTTGTGATGTGATCTCGGACAAAATCGCAGCATGTTGTCCAATCAGGAAAATACACAAACGCCTTGAGATGAAGAGAGGAGAGAACAATAATTCAAAAATTTAAAAAAGCTCCATTTAACTTGTTCAATTGCAAACATTTTTGTCCCTGTAACAGTCTACTCCTTACCCTCCTCTGCAGCATCAAGACCATCACGTTGTAATACAGAGAGTGAAGGTTCTGTTTCGGGAAATAATGCCAGACCAGCTTAGCCACGTCCTCGTGCTTGTAGTTTTCTTCTGGCAAACCGGTCAACATGATTGCTGGAATCATGGAATCACGACCACTGGCCTTCTAGAAAACCCAAAGTTCAAAGACCAAAGTTTAATTCATGTGTTGACACTGATTCAACTTCATGGAGCACTTTGATTACGGTACAATCAGAGCGGCTCTGCTTCCTGTGCCAGTATGCCTCCAGTGTCTAAAGCCAGATGAGTTCAGCTGGGTCTTGTCTAACTTAAGTTAGGGATGTCAAAATCAAGATTATTTTGGCCGTGATCCTGATCCGACTCCCTTGAGATCTGTTAATACGGAGTCTGATCTGTTATATTTACCTAAATGTTGATAAAATATCAATACATCAACACGTTGAAATTTGGAGTCTTAAAATTTGGCACACCTAATTTTTCACAAGCGACTTGAACCCAACACTTAAGGTCCCGGGTCAAAACTATAAAATTGATATGCATTGATATGATAGGAAAGTTGAACTGAAAATGGGCTTACCTCAAGATCTTCCTCTCCTCGGACTGTCAGGTACTCTTGGAGTAAAAAGTGAACAAAGGCAAACAGTTACTTTACTGAATACATTACCATGGTAAATTTGGCACTATCAAACTATTATGTCACTGATCAATGTCACATGATAACGTGAGAAAGTGTCTCTTACCTGGGATGATGAACCAAGGAGACACGGTGGGGAACAGGAAGGGACTAGTTCTCATGGTGACCCAAAATGGTCCTACGCTGGCATCTGGAATACTATATTTTATTGGCGGGATCGTTGAGTCAAGAGCGTTTTTGCTGTCTGGCAGAGCTTTCTCAGGATGTCTTGGTGCTGTATGAAAAAAACAAAAACAAAAATAATTAATCAAAAAACAGCAAAGTGTTTAGTTTAAATATATTTGAAGAGTAACAAAATAGTGGCGCACAGTAGTTGTTTTTAAATTTACATAATTACTATTCCCCAAAAGCTTCCGATCTAATGACTTGTACAGTTAGCCTAAGGGAGTGAGCTGCAGCTGCCATTGACGAGTACAAGACGGCCGGTTAGCCATGATGCTGCCGGATAGGGAGGAAGAGCGGGTTCCGATTTTGATTTGATTTATTTGGCACATGTTAAAAAATTAATAAACAATTATACATTTAATGGACATTGAGTAAAAAAGGACATGTATAAGGAAACCCAGGAAACCCAAAAGGGGCAGACAGGCAGATATCAGCATCTAGACAGTGGACAGTTGTAATCTTTACACATTTATATCCATGTTTAACTGATTCACAAAGCATAGTTACATCTCTACTAGTCTATATCCACGACGTTCCACTTCCGCGATTGCTCCGTTGCCGTTTGAAATTCCGCCGGATTTCACTCTTTTCATCCAGACGTCCGTTACCTTCCGTTTTGTTTGTGTTGGAATTTTAAACTCTGGTGGATTTCTGAGGACTATGGTTAACTGCTGCTCAGATCTCTGCAGGGTAAATCCAGACAGCTAGCTAGACTATCTGTCCAATCTGAGTTTGCTGTTGCTTGACTAAAACAACTTTTAAAACGTACACGTTCCACCAAAACAAGTTCCTTCCCGAGGCTATTTTGCAGAGGCACCGTGGTTTTGCCCAGTGCTTAGCGCCGCCCATGACTATTGTGATTGGTTTAAAGAAATGCCAATAAACCAGAGCACGTTTTTCTCTCATCCCGGAATGCTGTGTGGACTAGCCAGACCCTCCTCCGCAGCACTGTGGAGGAAGGTCTGGCAAAGCGAGACTACATCCCTACCAACAAAACAGGTGGTCCTCCTGGAGCTGACTATCCCTTGGGAGGAAAGGATTGAGGAGGCACACAATTGCAAGCTTGGAAAATATCAGTCCCTCATCCTTAAAAGCCAGCAGCGGAGATGGAGAGTATGGAACCACCCAAGTGAACGTTGTCGTCTATGCCAACCGCCTCACAAAGTGAAATGTTTCGAGTTTATAATGCCAGTAAAAGCAGGGAAGATTGTTAAGAGTGAAGACAGCATTAATCACTATCTACTATCTACTAAGCACTATCTAGAAAAGAATCAATCAATCAATGTGAATCCAGGTAAAATATCCCAAACGGGAATTTCATTTCTTAAAATGGAGACTTACGTAGTGATGTACAGCTGGTGTATGGCATTTTCAGCCTGTGGACTTCGTAGCCAGGGGGTTGTTTCAGGAGACTCAACCAAACTCCGAGGCGATCAGCGTCGTGAGTGGACTCAAATTCTATAAATACCTGGAACACACACACACGCATACGTGACAGGTAAGACCAACAGGATGTCTTTTTTTAAAGCCACTTTAAACAGATGTCATTGTACATGTTTGTTCATACCTTGTTGAGGAGAGGCAGGAAGTGCTTAACAGAATTAATCTTTTTCAAATCTTCTCTGAGCTGGTTGGACTCACTCCATGAAATGTTCTTGATGAAGATTGTTTTCGATCCATCATCAACCTTATTCTGAATCAAGAGCAGGAAGTCAACACCCAAACCAGAAAGTTAAGAAGAGGACACATTCAATACCTCAACCACTCTTTGTTAAATACATTATTACTTATGCTACTGTACAAACAAAAATATATTTTTTTATAAAATTTTTTATAATTTTTTTTTCTTTTTTTTTATATTTTTTAAAAAAACTTTTTTTTTTTAGGAATTAAGACTAATTATTAGGATGTCCCCTTAAATTGGAACTAAGACCAGAGCGGGCGTTCTCACTTGCAACACATCTAAAAGCAAAAGTTTATTTATAACTTATTTTAAAGTCCATGTGTAAGTCCATGCGTAACATGGAAAATGGAGAGGATTCCTTTACAAACATAAAAAAAATGAATGAGAAGTGTGTATGTTACTTACATAATGCACATGCTTATTCAGCCACCGATAAAACTCCAACTTAAACAGAAACAGAGTAGGCAATTGTTAAATGCAAAGAAATCCATACTCCGAGTGTATAAATTTGTTTTAAATATTAAAATCTAGTGAAAATCTGCAGAGCAAACACTTTGTAACTGTTCTTCCAAAAAAAAAATCTTTTTTATTGTCCTCCTCACCAGAGGACCTTGGTGAACATGCTTACCGGTGTCATTCTGATGCTATTGGATACTGCATGGAAATCAAGTTTAAAACTTCTGAGGAAAAAGCCCTTCCTTACGGAGGCTTTCAATATGTTCCCATAATCATTCATATTCGGCATCATGACAAAGGCCTGAGAGGAAAAAACAGATTACTACTTTACTTATTACTACTTTTATTCACTTGTTCTAAGCACTTTTTCAAAACCATTTCACATTTTTCAATGTGGTTTAAATCAGTGTCATGAGTTCTGATAGGAGCACCAATGTATATTGCATAACAATACATATACAAAAATTATAAATTATCCAAACGATGTTTAGCTGCAATTTAGAGTTAAGTGTGATTTCCCAAATTAAAAAGGCATTACAATTGTGCAATGTAAAAATTTGTCTCAGAATCTGTACTAATAGCAGCAGAAACGTGATTAATAAACCACACCAATGCCGATTGATAACCCGGTACCTACCATGCACGCCTGAGGAACAACAATGATGTTGTCATCTGCATATTGAAATCCAAAGGGCACGAGTAGATCAGCAAGATCCTTTTCTGTGTAGCAGCCGTCATAATACTCCGGCAAGTTGGTTATGAGCAACTGCATATTCCTAAGTGACTTAAACTGTAAAAAGGAAAGAGAGGGAAACAATTAGCGGCAGTAATGGTTTAGGTTAGTTTTTAATGAATAAAAGATCAAGACAACCTCACTTAACAGCATTAATCCAGCGGAGGTTGGCGTTATGAGATAAAGAATTAACTGGGATCTTGTTTGGACATTTTAGAATCAACACAGGCCAGATGAATTATTTCCCGGAAAAAAAAAGTGTCGGTGTGGTGGTTTGTAGCGAATCAACAGATTACAAAAAACATTTACGCACACAGTTAAATTCTTTGGAAATTACATTTGTAAAGTTATTTAAGGAAACCTACCTTTGGTGAGTACGAGCTTGAGTCCAGCTTCAGGCACGCTGTGAAAAAGAAAAATGTAAAAGAAAAAAAGTCAAAGACAGTAAAATCGCAAACATGCAGACATTTGTGATCGACGGTCTCTTTTTTGGATTTCTTACCTATTCTGGATGGATGCATGTACCATTTAACCATCTCCTCAAGAGTCATAGGGGTCTTCTTTTGTCTCTTAACTTCTGTCACAGCATCTTCACAAGATCAAATTTAATTAAGATGAATATCAGTATTTTGAAAGATCATAATCATCTCCTCTTCCTCCTTTACATACATATTTATATGTTGAATTCAGGTCAACACCAAAAAGTAACCTTTTATTTTTGACCCACAGCCTAATTTTCCACCCATTTCAAATCTACAATCTATTTCTTAACACGAGCAACCCCACGTGCCTTTCATGGGAAATTCAGTAGACTGAAAACACACCTTGGAGAATGCTGCGGCGCTCTGTCCTTGTCCTCACAAATGTTCTACTACATAAAGTTGGAGCTTCACGGGTAATTTAGTATGTATGTATGTATTATTATTATTATTATTATTATTATTATTATTATTATTATGGCGGGCTATCGGTCAGGAAAACAAATTATCCCTATTAGGATAAATAGATGTAATTTTTTACTCGAACATAAAGTCCTGTGGGATTGAACGTGTCGTTTGTAATGATTGGTCCTAGGGGTGGGAATCACCAGAGGCCTCACGATACGATATCATCACGATACTTATGTCACGATACAATTTTATTGCGATTTTAAACATATTGCAATATTCTGCTGTTTATCGCAATTTATTACCTTTTTTCCAACTTCAAATTTTTCCCATTTTCAAATGATGTCCCCAAAAGGAGATTTTGTTCATCTCACTTCAATTTTGTTGCTGCAAAATGGGGATTGTCAAGCAGACAAACTGACCAACACAGATATAATACCAGATCGATACTTGGCGTCTGTGTATCGATACAATATTGCCACGGAAAATATCGCAATACTATGCTGTATCGATTTTTTCCCCCACCCCTAATTGGTCTGCAGGTCAGATGGACAAGCTAAAAATAACCCAAAGTAAACACAATGTTCTACAAATTTAAAATCAGAGTATGTAATTGTGAACCACATCTGTTGTAGAAACCAATGTACATGGGGGTGAGCCTAATAAAACAGGCTGGGCTAGTCAGTTGGTTTTGGTCATTTCATGGGATAATAAACATATTATTACAAACACCACAGAGCACATTTTAACATACTTTGCCATCTATCCATTAAAAAATGTCTCCAACATACCTTTTTCCATTGTTTTTGTCTCCACCCTTTCATCTGGCAGCTTTGCCTCCACCGCGACTTCAGTCAGGCTTCCTGCAGCCTGCTGTTGAAGGTGTGAAGCCTCCGTCTTGGTCTCCGGTCCTTGTGCAGTGGACTCTGGTTCTGACAAGGTGCTTTGCTGGACATGTGGTAAAACAGTTTCTGTCGGCAGGTTCTCAACTGTACCGTTTGGTGGTTGATTCTCACTGGAATTGCCTGGTAAATTTCCAGGTGCCTCTGTAGTTGTCGGTACAGCCTCTGCAGTCATCGATACAGCCGTTGCAGTCGTCGTTACAGCCTCTGCAGTTGCCGGTAAAGCCTCTGCAGTCGCCGGTAAAGCCTCTGCAGTCGCCGGTAAAGCCTCTGCAGTTGCCGGTAAAGCCTCTGCAGTCGCCGGTACAGCCTCTGCAGTTGCCGGTACAGCCTCTGCAGTTGCCGGTTTTTCTCCTTGGCCCTCAGCACAACTTGCTACTTCCATGGGTTCTGCCACTTCAACTCCGATTTCCCCAATCTCCATTGGTTCAGCATCTTCAGCGTCATTGGCTTTGCCAAGTTCTGCCTGATGCTTAGGTTCAAAAACTGGGACATTCGCTTTTTCAACATCAGCTGTGTCTTTCGGCACATCTCCTTGAACCTTGGTTTCTGATTCTTTAGGCTTGGAATTTTCTACCTCAAGCTGATTTTCTGATTGAGTCGTGGTCTTTTTTTGCATCACCATGGCCTTTTTTTGCATCGCCATGGCTTTTATTACAGCTCTCTTCTCAGCTCTATTTCCCGTTTTTACCATTTTCGCAGCTTTGGTTGCCATTTTTGTTGTCTGCCTGGTTGAGACGTTTTTCGCCTTGGAAACCAAGACTTTTGCTTTAGTAACAGTCGTTGGGCCTTTAACTGAGCCTTTAGCTGCACTTTTCTGATTGGCAAGTTTGCCTGTTGTAGCTTTTTTGGCTCCAGAAGGTAAAGATAAAGGCTTTTTGGGCCCTTTAAGCGGAGGCATGTTAGGTGTAGGGAGAAGAACCTTTTTGGTAGCGGTTTGAGATGTGGAAACACTGGACGAGGCAGGCTTTCTGTGAAATAAAGAGATACACAGGTTAGAAAGTAGAGAGAAATGGAAAATCAATGTCCCAGTTTCAATGTTGTTCTATGATCCTCACTATAAGATAGTACTGTCATTCACAGGTTGAATTCCTGGAATGCCTTTTATTCCAATCACCAGTGCAATTTTTGTCATTAGAAAATGGTTTTCCCCCCACTAAGGACATAAATAGCAACTGAATGTTTATAGTAAAATATTGACAAAAACAAGATTATCGCTGGTAAAGAGTGGTCTGTGTGAAACATATCTTACTTCTGAGGAGGCTTCTTTTGCTCATTAGAAACAGTCTCCTGTAAACAAACAAAGATTTGTTTTTTTAGATTCATCTGATAATTGATATTCCCAGGGAGAGAGAGAGAGAGAGAGAGAGAGACAGAGAGATAAAGTTTAATACCTGTTCTCTGACAACAGTGATTAGCATTCCTTTAACATCGAGGCTCTCCACGCTCTTCAATTTCTTTGCGTCTTCCGCTTTCTCGAAACACACGATTGCCTACATTTGCACACACAAAAACGCACATCTTTGAATTACTACAGCCTTCAGGACCATCTACTCACTGCATTTACACACAAAACATTGACAGCTCATCTCTACATGTATTATTACATTTCTAAAAAGGTCAAAAGTTTACAATAAACTTAAAAAAGGATAAGTTAATTGTATCTTTCTAGTTCTGTTGAGATAGTGCCCTTATTATGAGGAATGCAACGCTTCTGAAACTGAAACCAAAACACAAAAGGCCACAGTCTTGTGTCGCAGTTGCATCTTCCACGTCACAGCTTACGAATGCAGCAATATTTGCTTCACAGAGATATGGCTACACAGATATTCTGGACGAAAACGCGACCATTGTGGCACATTATTATTAAAGAAAGTATCTGTAATCCAGATATTGAACTGTTAGATGCAAGTCTTCTGTCCATATTATCTGCCGAGGGAGTTTACACGCGCCATCTTGTTTACGTTATTGTTTATATGCCATCATCAGCTTGCGCAGACGTAGCAGCGCGCCAACTACTCCGTGATCACTACACTACAGACTCAACAACCCAAGCTTTTCACTCAAATTAAGGCTGGAATTAAATGTTTACAGTTTTTTCTTATTCACCCGGGAAGCAAAAACACATCGCTCTCTGTATACATACCTCCAGTTTGGAGCGAAACAGTACAACTGACTTGGTTTTTCCAAAGTGCTCCACTGCAGCCAACACATCATTGTGAGAGATAGAACTACGAATCCCTTGTAGTTTCACCATGGTTGGAGGTGAAGATTTACCAGACTGAACAAACAGAGAGAAACACAAACTTAGACCAACTATAGTACTGAAACTAGTTGTCTTTTAAAAATTGTTACAAAAGATGCAAAAAAAATAAATAAATGCATCAGTGTTTAAAGTCCAATCTAAACTTTATGTAATCGGTCATTTCAGGAAACATGATTTTTTGCTCCGTATGTCACAATAAAGTATACTTTTCTGTTTATGTCTTTACAAAGGTTTCAATGAACGGAATGAGATACACACAAAGGGAAGTAAAGAACACGCACGCACACGCACACACACACACACACACACACACACACCTTAGTCATGGTGAAGGAACTTGCCTTGCTCTTCTGCAGGCTAAGCTTTGCTTTACATGGCTTTTTAGGCAACTCCTTCTTTGCTGTAGAAGAGGAAGATGAGGAAGAGGCAGTAGGAGATGAGGAAGGTTTCATCTTGGCTAGCTCGGCCAGTAAGGCAGGAGCCAGAGTTTTAACCACGGCCTCCAGATCAGAATGTTTTGACAGAGATTGGACAGCTAGAGGGACGAAGACAAAAAGAGTGTCAAACAAAACTGCAGCGGTTTGTTGGTTGTAAAGCCTAATAGTGAGTCTCTATTGTAAGGTGAAGAAATGAAGGGCCCTATCTTGCACTCAGCGCAATTGCCTTTGTACACCGACACATGTATCATTCCTATTTTGCACCCGACGCACAGCAGACTTTCCCCTCCACAGACGCACGTCGGTAAATTAGGGAATGTATTTGCGCTCCCGGGGGCGGTTCAGCGAAAAGAGGAGGCGTGTTCAGGCGCAAACATTACCTGGTGCTATTTAGCAGTTTCAGAAAACAATTCCGCCACTGACCAGGAAAAACCTGGTCTACAGTCAGTGGTGCTAGTCTAAAGTCAGTGGTGCGTTATTTAGATGCTATTTTAGGGGCGCATGCTTGGCCATAATGTAGCGTGTACACAACGTGCATACACCTTGCTTCTCTCATCTAAACGGACGCAGCAGTTCCCATTTTTGCAAACCATACATAATTACAAAGGAAAATATTACTGAAAATGCGCTTCAGGTGTTTGGATATATCAGGAGGCACTTTACAGTACAGTCCTCAAAAAGTGGCAGCATTCTTTGTGGCTTTTTGTGTTTTACACAACATTTCCATGTATCATGGATGTGTTGATGACATAAATGAGGAAATATTAGAGGACTTAAGGAGATGTGATGTTGAACTACGGAGGGATTGGACACTCCGGCGGGATCTGGTCCGGGAGTGGCAATGCGCGATGCGCTCCTGATGGAGCGGGTGGACGGAGATGGAGTGGGGGGAAGAGGAAGGGGCACAACAGGAGCAGGTGGTGCGTTTGGAGGCCCACGCTCCATGGCTGCAGCAATCCTCTCCAGACTTGAGGAGATGCGCCCGAGAGGCCGCAGCAACATCGCCACCCGGCCAAGACAGGCATTTATTACTTTGCCGCATCCCGGACGGACAGCTCCCGGCATATTTGCTCGGCATATCCATCTGGGAACTTTCCGTTGGAGAACTTTTGGGAAGGGGCGAAAATACTGGTTGGGTGATTGGATGAACCATCTGTCTATCACCTATGTTGGTGATAGACGGGCCAAATCAACCAATCAGATCCACGAAGCGTATGAAAATACAACCACAAGCCCGCCCCTGCTGCTGCAGGCAAAGCATAGCTCGTTAGCTCAGCAAGCAAGCAACATGTCGGTAAAGGAGATTTGCCGTTTGTGTAACGAGAATTTAGGAATAAAAGACACCATTTCAGGTTCCCGGACCGCTGTCTGAAAATACTGGTTAGCCGATTGGATAAACCATCTGTCTATCACCACCTAACCCACCTCAAAACCAATGCTGATTGGCCCGGTCGTTTGGCGAGCGGCTCCAAATTTTCTCTATCTCAAGATGCCAGACTGATCTGCGAGTGGAAAATTGGAGCTTGCAAGATCAGGACGGTCTCACGAGGCTAAGCACAAATAGCAAGACTTCAGAAAATCCTGAAAAGGTCTCCGGTGACCTGCATTCAAGATCTCACTACTGTAGAGGTGGTGGTAGGAAGATTTGAGAGGTATCGTTTTACTCATCTAACTCTCAAAAGCAAGACCGCTTTTCAGTCCATGTCCCTAAATGGCTAAGTGTTCCTTGAATATTATATATAGATCAAAATAACAGTTTGTATTGGTTGCATATACTTGTACATAACTCAGGTAATTTTGGTCACAGAATAATTCTTTAAACAGTCTCCTTAAAATATTCGCAATTTCTCAAACCTGATGATTTCAGTAGTTTCCTAGTCAGGATCTCTGCATTGCTTGAGTTCTTTCGTTGAGGGGATCGACTCTGATCACTCCTCCTTGATCCCGTTCGCTTCTCATCACTCCTCCTTGGAGAGGACTGTCTCTCACGGCTCCTCCTCGGAGATAATCGTCTATCGTCTCTCCTCCGTGGTGAGGACCGTTTCTCGTCTCTCCTCCTCGGCGACGATCGTCTCTCGGGGCTCCTTGAGCGTGACCGATAGCGGGAGGAGGTAGGGCGTTCGTACCATGGGGAACGAGAACGAGACCGGGACCTGATGAAAGTACAGGAGAAATGACAATGATAATCTAAGAAAACAGAAAACATTTAACAGCAAGTCTGTAAGCCTAAATGGGTGACAAATCATATGCCAAAATACTGATCTTGATGCAGACATTTAAATGTTCTGCAGGAACACATTTGGTCATTTGTTATTCATGTGCTGTTCAATCATGTTATTGCTCATATCAAAATTTATGTCACAGACCTGCGAGTGTATCTGGATTTATGCGGCGAACGTGATCGGCTACTGCGTTTCTCCCTTCTACCCTCCGAGCCATGGCAGCGACGGGGGCTGGACGAGTGAGAACGGGAGCGGCTTCCATGCCTGACTTTCTGTTGACGATGCTGGGAAGTCTGTAAAGAACTTGAGGACGAGGCCTTGGCATCTTTACCTCCAGCACTGAAGAGAGCAATGGACAAGAAAAGCATTAGTTAAGTTAGGAAAGAAAAGGTTGCCATTTTGTTCACAACTGAGTGTGGTTGAAACGTGTTTGAACACTCGGACATAACCCTGGTGGTCCCTAGCCATTCTACGCTGTGGCCGTGAAAGACTAAATAAAACTTGTGGTGTAAGTTGACACAATGTACAAGATCAATGAAATCACACAGTATCTGCCAAGCTATTTCAATTTACCTGGGTCTTAGTGCTATCTCACCATCCCACTCTGGGTACCTGTGAAAAAACACACAATTCAAAACACTTATTAAAAACCACAAGGAGGCCATAATGAGTTACGCAGGCTGTGCTAGAGGTTAGATAGCATAACACCAAAGGTATAAGTTTATCAACGAAAAACAATGTTCAGGAAGAGGCTATAGTATTGCAACCACTTTTTTGGTCGAGTGTTTCCTGTACAGTATTTGGGCAGTTCCCTAGTGGGAATTCAGAAATAATGTTTGGAAAAAGGCAAAGGCAATCAAAAAATAACTTAAATCAATAAGATTCCAAAAGGGAAAAGATAAAAAAATAAAAATAAAAAAATAAAAAGACACTGACTGTTTTCGGAGGAGTTTGCAGCTCTCAAGGTGAAGGCTGGTATTCTGATGAGAGATCCAATCCTAGTATTCAGAACAAACACACACCATTTAGACAGGCCCCATTATAATCACAACGGTTATCCTCTTCATTATCTCAACTGTCATTTTGTGATGTCTGACAACAGATATATTTTATTCAACATTACAACAGCCTTGAAGAAACAGTTCCTTAGATCGTTCGCCCTTCGTTGATGGTTTGTTGAGTCTCTCAAGTCCAAGTGTCCAATTCCATTTCTCTGCTCTTGTGTATAAAAACCTCACAATTTGTGTTGATATTAAAATAAGTCTAAAAAAAGCTAAAAAAAACAAAAACAAAATGGTTTCCTTGAATCTTCAGCCAAAAGCAGTCATCTGAATAACAGAAGCAACCTTGAGCCCAACATTAGCAAACAGTCTAAAAGTGTTTAAATCATGGATTTGTTATAAACCAAAGAGCAGTGAAATATAAATGTGAAAACCATAGCATATAGACAAAATTATTAATTGGCGACTCTCTCCTTTACAGTTACAGCTGCCTTTTGTCAACAGTTCAATGGCAACAATTCTTTATAATGGAACATAACAAAGAAGTTCCAGCAAATATACAACTAAAATAAAGATTTCTTCTTGTGTTCTTGATCGTGCGAGGTCTTGTTCTCGTGTAGCATCAGAAAGTTTCCCCAAGGTTTCTTAGTCATCTCAGCAGAGGCCATTAACAGGTATGGATCAGGACAACACACAAGCTGAGACATCTGGAGTAGGCAGGAAGATGTGTGAACTGGGTAGAGTAGGAGGCTGGTAAGGGGGCACATGGTCAGAATTTATCTTGCCGATGTTGTGGTCCGTGAAGCATGATGCTGGTGACTTCAGGTTTATGGTATCCGTAGTCGTAAACAATGGGAGCTTGGCTCCATAATAGCCAGTATTACAAAAAGATAATAAGTACTGTTAGATAAAGAATGAAATTAAGTAACATAACACTTTACTGATAGCTCGAATAGTGGGAATAATATGTACAAATTATACACAGTGGTTTCAAAAACTTCTAACTGAATATACAGTTGGAAAATAGTCAAAATAACAGAGACAAAAGAGAAAGTCATCTTGCATCATCGTCTGAAGCAATAGTTCTTCAGATTTGCATATTCTTCCTTTCGTCATGTCTTCTAAGCCCTTGGTTCCATTTCCAACTATCGTCTTAAAAGTTCGTTGCATCGCAGCATTTTATCTGGAAATGATATACCAATGCCTTTGATCTTCATCTGTCTAAACTAGACAATGATGTTCCAACAACAGTTTAGGACCGTCAAATCAAAAGAAAATCAGACATTGTTACCTTGAATTACAGAAAACATTAGTTAGCTGTGACCAGCATATTTATTATGGTGCACATCAAAATCAGTGAATAACATAAAAAAAAAAAAAAACACTCCATGCAAGAGAACAGCTTTTATGTGGTGGCAGGCTTCCTACTAGAATTTCATAGTAATTACTGATTCATTAAAAAAAAAAAAAAAAAAAATTGGTATTAAAAAAAACAAAAAACAAAATAAAGTACAACCAATTTAAAAAACAGTTAAAGTGCTCATATTATGCTTTTTGGCTTTTCCCCTTTCCTATATTGTGTTATATATCTTTTTTATGCACGTTATAAGTTTACAAAGTGAAAAAGCCCAAAGTCCACCCCAAAGGGACTTACCATCTCCAACAGAAAATACTGTTCATAAATTGCTCCAAACAGCTCTACTGTAGTCCAGCCTTTACTTCAGAGACGAACGTGCGTCACTTTGTAACACACGTTATAATGCTCACCTAGCTGCTAGCGTGGCACGCCCTCATACTCTGCTTCTGACTGGCTAGTAGTCCTAACCTAGGTACTGAGCATGTGTGACTCCCAACAAAGATGGAACAGAAGTGAGATGCCTCATTCTGTAGCTAAAACAGAGAGCTCAACACACAGGGTGAAAAGAGGAGCTGCAGCAATGTGCAGTACAACAAAAATAGTTTTTTTTTTTTTTTTTAATTAAACCATGTAAACCTTTTCTGATATAACCTCTAAATACAATTATGAACCTGAAAATGAGCATAATATGAGCACTTTAAACAATTTCCTGAAATGGGACAGAGAACAGACTGCAAACTTCCACTCACCTTCATACGAGTACATTCTTTGTTACACAGAGTACAGGTATGTGGAAAGATTCTCGGCGTGGCCGCCGCATAGTCATGCATCATGGCTGACGTTGGCAGACCCTTGGAGACTGCCCTCTTTGCCGGAGGCTGACTGTTGGAAGGTGGCGGCGTCAGATGAGTAAGGTTCATCAAGCCCGGGATTGGCTGAGGCAGCGCTTGAGGAATAGCATTGAGGTGAGGACCACCAGGGATAAACAGCGGACGTTGCATGGCATTGGTGATGCTGGGGATTTGAGAAGCAGGGAGAACTGATGTTGCAGCAGAAAACACTGGAGGCCACATCGCTTGCCCTGTCTGCAATACTGGCTGCTTCTGCATCTGCTGTACTGGCTGCTTCTGCATTGGCTGCTTCTGCATCTGCTGTACTGGTTGCTTCTGCATCTGCTGTATCGGCTGCTTCTGCTGCATTGGCTGCTGCTTTTTCATCTGCTCAGCAACTGTTGACCCTTGTCCTTGAGTTTTACTTGTACCCTTAGTGCCACTGGCGTCATTACTGCCAATGACCACAAGGCCAGGTCGGCTGGGATGCACACCACGGTACAGAGTGGGGGGTGGTTGGGTTTTCAACGTTGACTGGCGTTCTACCTCTGGTTCTTTCAAAGGAACAGGTTTGGGGGCTTCAGACTTGAGTACTCTGATGTCGGTGTCTTTCTTTGGCAGAGAGAAAGAGCTGAGGACTGTTTGGGAAGTCGGTTTGTGTTGGGTCTGCAGTTGCTTGGTCGGATCATTGCTTGGGGAAGCCACAGAGCTCACAATTGAACTATACCAAGAGCTGAGACTGGAAACAGAACTCGCCTGATCACGTGAAGAACCCAAGGCACTGCTTTTCGCCTCTGTTGTATTTTTTTGCAGTGGTTCTCGAAGGTGTCGGCTACTATCGTATGTGTCCATCTGCAACAAACTTCCACTCCCACCACTGTTAGCTTTACTGCTACCAGTCCTTCCAATCTCATCCCCAACCGCTCCAGTATATTTGCCAGTATGTCCATAGTCAATCACTTTACTCTGCTGGAGACCAGCTGATGACATTTCCTCCTGGCGCATCCCTGCCCCTCCAGACCTGCTCAAACTGTGACTGTCCATTCCACTCACACTTCTGGTGGGTTGGGGTTGGGGTTTTGACTGAACTACAGTTGAAGTTCTCTTGTTCTTCTCAATGCAGATTTGCCGCAAGATGAACGGCAGGTTAGCAGGGGTGATCTGGTCTTCAGGGTAGGAGATGAGATGTTCCAAGTCCTCTTTTTCAAGTCCAAAGTGCTGAAGGATGTTAGAAGCTGATTCAGAAGTGTACTTTGGTCGATTGGGCTCTGTGGGGGCCGCAGGTTTTTTTTCTGGGACTTGATAGTCAAAATCACCTAACCCCGGAATGGACTGCATATCACGTTCTCTTTCGCTGGAGGCACTAAACCTACCGTCACCACCACTTGCATAGTTAGACGAAGCAGATGATGAATACAATTTTGAGGGGTTATCAGCAGTGGGCCTGTTGTAGTTCGATGACCAGTCCAAGGAGCTGCTGCCACTTTCAACGCCAGATTGTCTATGTCCTAGAGAGGGAGAGGTTGAGGACATTTGGTAGGAGACCATCCCTGTGCCTGAGGAGAGAAACTCATTCCTTTGAGTGCTGGTAAAACGAGTGCCCTGGTCTATGGGCTGATGCATCGGTTTGCCAAGAAGCCTTACTTCCTCTCTTGCTCTGCTAATATGCATGTCTATAGACCTCTCTATGTTCTCGTCTATTATGGCCCTACTCTGTTCAGGCCTGTAGTTCATTGACTGAGGCAGCAGTGACGGGTGCATTCCCCCAGAGTTGGCAGGAGTCCCAGAAGAAGCTCCAGGAGAGTTGAAGCTGGACCCAGGTCCAAGGTGAGAAGATCCCATCCGAGGGTCCCTTTCTGCCGGTATACTGGAGAGTCCATACTGCCCCTGGTTGGAACTTTGGTTCCCAGGGCCATAGGGGTTATACAGGGGATGGGACATGGTGTTTGCAATCTTGAGAAGGTTAAGGAGATTGATGGCTGCAGCAGTTGGGGAGGGGGGTGTTGTGGGTATGTAGGGAGCAGTTGCGTTGGAGTTGGCTGTCAATGTCGCGGCTCGGCTGCCAACAGCAAGAGCATTGTTTATCTGTGTCAGTGCTAGCTGGGCTTTCAGTTGTGCCAGCTGCAAAGAGGCAGCCTGCTGGCCAAGCAGGAGTGAGCTCCCTGGGAGCCCTCCAAGTAGGGGGCTCGTTAGGGCCCCTGGAGCAGAAGAAGGGGCACAACGCTCCGATAGCAATGCAAAGCTGAAAAGTTAAAAAAAACAAAAAACAAAAAGGGGTTATTGAAAGGGACTGGACTTCAGCTTCTTGGATGGGTAAAATCAATCATCTTGAAGGTCTTGTCTTGAGCTGTCCACTCTGTTGCTTCCTGTCGAACGCTCATGTCATCCATTTCGCTTCCAGGTCTTCACTAGCAAGAAAGAACAGATGAGGCAAAGGCAACAAAGCATAGACAAAGAGAGAAAACAAAGTCACTGCTGTTAACAGGAAACATTCAGACAGACAGACACAAACTCGTGCGTTTACTTTCCACGCTCATCTCTGGTGGAAATAGTTGACAATGGCACCCGCAGACAGAAAAAGCACACAGCAAAATGCAACATTTCAAAACTGCAATTCCCATTTCAGAACATACTGAAAGATTCAGATGGCCCTGAAAACATTTGACACCTAAATTATGGTAGTGAATGACAGTGTAAATAAGACTGACCTTCCTGTATGACTCGGAATCACAATTTATTTGGTTAGAGATAAGGTAGCGTAACAAAATAAGATTA
Source organism: Perca fluviatilis (assembly GCF_010015445.1). Taxonomy (NCBI): domain Eukaryota; kingdom Metazoa; phylum Chordata; class Actinopteri; order Perciformes; family Percidae; genus Perca; species Perca fluviatilis. The sequence continues at coordinate 23,179,759 of NC_053125.1, read as the reverse complement.
TACAGATTTAATCACCATCAGGATTCACACAATTTACAATACGTTTGCTTAAAATTGATAAACAGTAATTTTGAAAAAAAAAATTCCGCAATGTCATCCTTCAACTGCAGAAGCACAAAAAAAGTCATAAACCTCTGACCTAAAAAAGAAGAACAAGGGTCTAAGAATCACAGAAAGAACCTTGTTTGTTTTAGGTTTGCCCGCAGCAATGCGAGGCCAGCCCTTTAAACGCAAAAGTTTCGTCACTGAGTGAGTAAATGAGTGATGAAGTTACACCATTGGTCAGAGGGAGTGATGACGTTTGGGTTGGCGTTTCCCTGTTGGCCAAATGAATATGCGCCGACAGTCCTCTAGGGCGTTCAACAGCCATTATGTTTATTGACTGTTCACTGCGAATCTATTGCATGCTAAGGACAGAATATTCTGCTCGTCTTGGATTAATTACCTAACCTTCTTACGATAAGCACAGTAAGACAGGTGGCCTCCTACATGCATACTGAAACTCTGTATTACACGGGCCCCAGGGCTAAATTATTTAAGACTCTAGTAGGGCTGGGCGATATGGTTGAAAACTGTATCACGATATAAGTGTTTCATATCGGTCGATATCGATAATTATTGATATTTTTTATGACCTATTTAAAATAAGGACCAGGAGAAAAATATATTAAATTTAAACATTTTTATTTTAAACTTAACCTTCCTCTGATTATAATCCCCTCAGTTATAAAAGCAGAAATGTCAACACAACCATGGAAATCACTCAAATAATTAAGTCTAAATCACAGTGAAGAAAGAATAAGTAAGAACTGCTTAATAAGGTGTAATAAAATGGTGCAAAGTGTTAAATATAAACATAGAGAAACCTGAGAAGAACTATTTTCTGTAAGTTTAGTGCTAGGTTGGTAACCTGGCTTCTGGACAGTGCTCAGCACGTCTGCCTCCGTTATTTCTTTGTAGCGTTTAGTAAGGCGCTGATGCAGAGTACCTCTCCATGGCGGTCTGCTGCTTGTGCGGTGTAGCAGCTGCAGATGTTGTTGGACGTTGCTGGCGAATACGGCTGTGCTCCAAAGTGTGAGCACGGCTAAGGTGGTAAAACAAGTTTGCGGTAGTGTTGGTGGGAACGACGGTCAGAATATAAAATCCCCAAAACTGCCATACTGACTTTTCCTGTTTTATCAACAATTTCCTCGCTCGCTGCGGCACTCACTTTCCACTTATGGCTCCATGCCGCCGGTTCTGTTATTGTAGAATCCAACACGAGACAGCGATGTGGCGCAACCAAACTTGATACTGTTACATGATTGGCTGTTAGAGTGTCACTCCCTACATTGCTAGGTTACCAGAGAGTGAGTGCCTTTGTTCATGCAACCAAACTTGCTTCGCAACTTCTGGTTTCTTCCAAAGAAGAAAAACAAGTTATCGAACGTTTTATCGAACGCATTTTCTATTGATATTGATTACGTGTCTATCGCGATACATATCGTTATCGTTTTATCGCCCAGCCCTAGACTCTAGTATTGATAAGCTCTGATGTAACAGGTTCTGTTATTATTGGTAATTTTTTACATTTTGGTAATTTATTATTACACAGCAGCATCTCCTCTTCTCTCTGAGGGGAGAGGTTCCTCAAACTATGCTTGTTACTATAAAAACCTTTCAAAAAAGTTCAAAAAGCCACTACTTTATTAATACATCTCTTCAACAAGCATAAACATATAAACACGTAGAAAAGCGATAACTTAATCTGCTCTGTCCACAGTCTCTTGCTTGTGTAAAACTGTGACGTTTTACACAAGCACTGTGTGCTCGCTCGGCTAGGGTGGTTAGCCACCATGCTAACAGCATGGCTAATACACCAACCGGCAGGGTTCAAAATGAACATTTTCATCCACCAGCCCAATGGCTAGGGAATGTTCAAATTTAACAAGCCACTCAATAGATTACCAGTTTTTTTTGGCTGGTGAGTAAAGCAAATCTATCAGCCACGTGCATATTTTACCAGCATTTGGCTGGTGGATGGTGCTAATTTTGAACCCTGCCAACCGGTGTTGCAGATGGACCGTTTCTTGCGGATACTCACGTTATTGACAATATAGCTTTAATGTGAAGTCGAAGGTGACTCTGTGACAGCTGAAGGGCCTGTCATATTGGGCTTTTGAAAACAGTGATCTACATTTTTCACAATTTTCTGATATTTCTGACAAAGTATTGATAAAGAACAAACTTGGTATTGGTAAATAAACTCACGTGGCCACTGGTTGAACATATCCATAACTATAACCATATTACACCAATCACAAGTTTAACACTACAATTTGTCAAATACACACATTTTGTCTGGTGACCCACTCAGTTTCCCTGGGATCCACTCAAATGACTACCTGTGGGTCCCTGGTACTCACTAAATTCAAAACCTAGTAACTTCACCCTATTTACTTAAATCTAACCATGACAGTAGCAAGTTCATAGTCACTGTGGAAAAAATAAAACAGTAGCCAGGCCTAGATGAAGGCAACGTTCAGACTGGCTTCAGCTTAGCAAGAAAAATGCAGCTGGCGATGCAGTTTTGGTGCTAATGTAGAGCTACAGTTAAAAAAAACGCAGGACTGTCCAACAAAGAAAGTTGCTCACATTTGACAAACCACAATACAATGTTATTCAGCAAAGCGCTGCGGTACATGTGCAAATGCACCATACTGGTAGATTACTTTGAAATATAAATGCTGTATTTCTACTGTTTGACATGCGATCATCGTGAAATGTTCCTGCTGTGACAACATTCTTAAGTTGTATAATTCTGTCTCTGAGTATCTGTTACTCAAACTGGACTTGCTGGATTGAATTGTGTTTGTATGCCCCCTGGCGTTTCGGAAATTATAGTAACGATATGCGTTGAGCATGTAAGTCTCGGTGCATGATGTAGCTTGCGCACCCTCTATGGAAGCCCGTGCAACAGTGTCTTGCATGTGTAGTAACATAGCTTTATGCTCAATTTATGGTTCTGCGTTGAATCTACGCCTAAGGTACGTACGTAGCTACGACCCTATGCCGTAGCCTGACGTGCACTTCCCCAGAAATTTAACTACAGGTTGCAGCAACGCAGACCGCAACAACTGTGATTGGTCCGCTTAGCTGGGCTTTGTTGCATCGCATTCCCCCTACTCATTTCTGGGTACTAATTATTTGTGAACAACATGAAATCAAGGAGAGGTTTAACTTTTCATGCCACAGCTTTCCGACGCTGACAACAGACACAGCATTACGTAGGCTATGCCGAAAGCTCTGCGTGGAGCCTCCGCAGAACCATAAATCAAGCTTAAATCCTCACAACAGTAGACCACTGACGTAGGCTACGGCGTAGGTTCGCAGATCCTTCATACAACCATAAATCAGCCTTTACAGTCTGAATTAAAAACTCCGGAAAAGTACTATTTATTGCAGGCATACTGTGAGTAACGTTAGCTATGTATTAAATAACCCATGGCAATGCGTCCACTCACTTAGATAGTCCCTTTGCTCCCATTATGAAATAAGTAACATAACGTGTTATACACGTCTTCTAAATATATAACGTTACGACTTTATATAACGTTACTGACTTTAATCAAGGAAAAACTATCTCTCTTTATCTTTTTCATTAAGTATAACCAGGTACAAGAGAAAAAAAAAGTCCTAACCTTCTTTTTTCATCTGCCTCACATCAACACCAACACTTACAACCATTAGAACATTTACTGTGTACGTTAATGTCCTGTACCTGTAACTACGGGCCTGAGCCCAACCGTTATGACCGTTAAGGTTGGCTAGAGCCCAATTATAAAATAAACCACGGCGCAATACCCACAAAATGTTGTCAAACGGCTGTGTTTAGTTTCAAGCATTAAACACGAGCTGTTAGCAAGCCACAGAGCGCTAAAATAGCTAAACCAGTCTCGCCTGCTCCTGCTACCGAGGCCCGGTTATTAACAACACTAAACACCGTTTTCGGTTAACAAACGCTACGTAGCTACAGCAATTAGAAGTACGCAGTGATTCGCTGCGAGTTTTTATAACAACGTTGTTGCTGCATACCTTACGTTATTTGTATATATCTCTCATCTTTGATGTGTTCAAACTCGTCCTCGTGAACAGGCCATGGATGTATTAAGAGAACAGGCAGGAAATCTCTGATGAGATTGTAATCAATATGTCGAGAAGACTTCCGATTTTGGTGTCGAACCTTCAGAGTAAAATCGCGAACGTTTAAATACAATCTGACCATGGATGTATTTTAAGACTGAGGACTGAGCGCTGTATGTGGGGGCATGATTACAACCTGTCATCCCTAAATTAAATTGGTTAATTAAAACAAAGCTGAAATGATCAGTTAGTTCTCATTAAATTAATTGGTCGATGAAACAGATTGTAAACAGCGACTATTCAAATACATCAATTTACGATTTAACCTTTAGTTTTCAGAAATTTTGTTAGGCATATTTTAATGAAATGATTAATTCAATAGTTGAGTATTTTTTTTGGATTAATCAATAATAATCGATAGTTGCAGCCTTTTTTTTTTTTACATAGAACTATTTATAATGTGGTATTTCAATATTGTGCATTTAGGCACTTTTATTTTGAAGAAAAGGACCGGAATTGGTTATTCCTGTGAATTTTATGTGATGTCGCATCAGTTTATATGATTTAGGTTTGTATTTTTGAGTATGTCTTAACTGTTTTTAACCCTTAACCTCATCATTTTTATCTTCTTGTCCACATAGTTGGGTGTCACAAACCGTGTTATGTAAAAGGCTACCTTTAATATATAAAATATAATAATATAATAATATTTGGAAATCAAGGCCACAGAAATAAAGCAATCTAATTAGTTAATGTTCCCTTCAATAGCCTACACACTTTGATAATACACTGTAATGTGTTGCTGTATTTCATTTCCTCATTAAATAGAAAGGTGTGTTATCATTATTCTGCCACACAGTGGCGCTATTGTCACAGAAATTCTGTTAAATTACAATATAGGCCCCTAATGATATTTAAAATATTGTATGGGTGGTGATTATGTTTCTTTTACCTTTTTTTCATCATAAACATCTCTGAATTTTCACAACACATATTGACACATATGTTATCACTCCACTTTCCACCCACATTAGATACACTTACAAAGTAAGGGGAGGAAAGTTGAAGGAAGTTGCTATTAAAAAAATATTTTAAAACTTTATAAGTTTATTGTGAGGTACATTCCAAAGTTTTAAATAGTTTTTACCCTTCTGAAGAGCTTATTGAGAATAATATTTATATTGACACGGGAGACTACATAGAGTTACATAAGCCTTAAAGGGAACATATCATAATAAACTCCCTTTTTCAGTGCTTGTGCACATAGATTGGGGTATCTGGATTGCATACCAACCCTCAAACTGTGAAATAAGACAACCCAGTAATTGTGGGCTGCCTATTAGAAAACATTATGGGATTCGACAAGCCATTCAGATTTGGCTCCCCTTCCGATGTCACATGCAGGGTCATTAGATTATACCAACCTCCATCTGAGTATTTCCACCCACGGCTTGAGAAATACCTAAGGTGTGCCATATTTTTCTCACAAGCCAATCAGAGCAGACTGGGCTTTCCGGGAAGGGGGGCTTAATTAAAGAGACTGTCGCTAAAACGAGGCATTTCAGACAAAGGGTGAATACATACAGGTATATTTAGACAGACAGTATGAGAAAAATACAGTTGCTTTTTTTTTAACATTAAAGCATGTAAACGTGTTCTAGTAGAAACCCAAAATGCAAATATGAACCTGAAAATGAGCATGATATTTCTCCTTTAAGAAAAAGGCAATAAAACCTTCACCTGCAATTAAAAAGCAACACACAACCAGACATGTCCCATATTTAGAGCCAGCATATAGTATGAGCCTTAAGTCCTTAATAATAAACAGCTATTGACTTTACAGACTGTTGAATCAACAGTTTATCAAAAGGTGATGATGAATATTTTTATTAAAGGATCATTCTCTGTTGGGGATTGCAGCAAATTAATAATATATCCCTTTTATCCCCTCCCCCGGACCACAGGGCTTAACACCTGACCACGACACAACAGCTGACTGGCAGTACTCCATCTCCGTTCATAGTGAGATTCCATGAAAATGCTAAGCTATTGAGATCCTAGCAAGACAATCTGAAAAATACTTCCTGGGTTTAAATATTTTCATCAGTGCAAACTGCATTTAGCTTCAGTGAGGTGCTGACATTTTTTTTTGTTTTTTTTTAATCTCACATTGTAGCAGATACCCAGGATGTTTAGCTCTGATGCTAATGACGAACGATGATTATCCATGTCATACACACACACACACACACACACACACACACACACGCACACACACACACACACACACGCAACACACACACACACACACACACACACACACACACACACACACACATTTGCATACGTTCATCTGTGTACCCACATGAATGTTCAGCATCTACCTCCCCCACCCAATAACACAAGGTCACAACCACTCTAATGATCTCAACAACTCTGGCTGGAAGTAACCTGACCCCAGATCAGTGACGACGGACAACGGCCGCTGCCAAGACTGACGGGGAATGTGAAATCTCATATTAGCATCTGTATTCAACGGCGGGATCTTTCCAGAAAAAAAAAACATGGCTCCTATTTCCTCAGTTTAGCAAAACTGAAAATGTAGGCAGGGAAGATTACCGAAGATGCTTGCATCACCACGCCGGTTGTACTGAGCAGTTCAAAGCATTTAACACACTTAGTTTAACAGAGAGCCTGTTTTCATTCAAAATGCTGATTTAAAGATGCTTTGCAAAACATGTTTGTGGCCACAGGTGTGGAATTTATGAACGCCATGGGATATTTCCATATGTATTCTGTGATATTAAACATATTATTTTACTGGGCGCCTGGGTAGATCACCTGGTATAGAGCACGTGCCCATACACAGAGGCTCAGTCCTCAACGCAGTGGCCACGGGTTCAGTTCTGACCTGCGGCCCTTTGCTTCATGTGATGAAGCATTTAATGGACTCTCAATTGAGGAGAGATTAAGGTAGACGGTTGCTGATCAAACTAAAAGCCCTAGGTTTTAACAGTATGGCATGTAATTGGATTCGATCGTATTTGACTGAAAGGCATCAAAGAGTTGATATTAACTGCACTCTATCTGAGGCAAGAGAAATAACGTGTGGGGTGCCACAGGGTAGTGTCCTGGGTCCATTGTTGTTTCTCTTGTATATCAACGATATGAAATCTGTTTGCAATTGTAATCTTTTTCTCTATGCGGATGATTCAGCCTTGGTGTTCTCCAATAATGACATAACACTTATTGAGAATCATTTAAGTGAAGAGTTACAAAATATAAGTGAATGGCTGATAGAGAACAAACTGTCTTTGCATTTGGGGAAAACTGAATCTATTTTATTTGGTTCTAAAATAAGGTTGAGTAGGACTCCTGAGCTTAAAATTTCTTTGGGTGGTATCCAGATTGAAGCTAAAAATTGTGTTAAATATTTGGGCTGTGATTTAGACAGTTCTGTGAGTGGAGAAAGTATGAGTCAAAAGGTTGTCAAAAAAGTGAACCAAAGAATAAAATTCCTGGCTCGTAAGGCTCAGTTTCTAAATACAGACACTTTAAAAATGTTGGCAAATGCTTTAATTCAGCCACACTTCGATTATGCCTGTACTACATGGTACAGTAGCACACCCAAGAGAATAAAAGTTCAACTTCAAACTGCACAGAATAAATTAGTCAGGTTGATTTTAAATCTCAACTATAGAGAACATATTGGCTCTTCTGAACTTAAGAAATTAAAATGGCTGACAGTTGAAAACAGGGTGAGACAGTTGAAACTAAGATTGACAAGAAAGATTTTGTATAAGAATGAGCCAAGGTATTTTAAAGATTATTTTAAGCTTATTAGAAATTCTCATTGCTACTCAACGAGAGGTAGTGCCACAGACATAGTTCCGTGTAGATTTAAGACCTGTTCTGGGCAAAATACTTTTTTGTACATGGCGGCAATGGAATGGAACAAACTCCCAGTTGGGATTAAGTTAAGCCAGTCAGATTGTTGTTTTAATCGAGCATGTGGTGAATGGTTGTTAGATGCTAATTAGATTCAATCTTTTATGTAGTCTTAAGGGAATTTTTATTATTACAGTGTATATATTTGTATTTATTTTGTATTTGGATGTGGTTGAGTGTACACAAGGTACCTGTTAGTCATCTGTGGCTTGCCTGGACATCTTTGTCAGACTACAACGAGGACCACAATGGAAATAAGTTTGTAACTTTCTTGTGTTATCCTCGACAGTTCTGATAAATGTACAATGTCACTGTGTTGGCATTTTTGTTATGCATTTATTTCTGTTACTGTCTAATAAATAAATCTAAAATCTAAATCTACAGTTTAACCACGATGTGTTATCGTGCAGTGTCGTACCCAACCATAGACAGTATATAAACTGGACCAACAGAGCCCGTTGCTCTGGACAGAGACCAGTGAAGGATATTAGAAGCACTTTTGGCTGAGCGTTACTGCGCAGCCTCCAACTGAGAGAGACGACGTAAACGTGCCATGAGTCTGAAAGTGTGAAGTCTTCTGGTAGTTGTGCCAAGAGAAATCTCAATCATTCCCAATCTTACAGAGACGGAGAGCGTAGGTATATGTAAGGAGATAAAATGGGCACAGGCTAATTATTGCTAACTAAAATGCTAGTTAACATTAGTAATTAAACCTAAACAGCTCATGTAAGTCGAAACTGCCTGCAAGCTTCTCCTGTACTATACGGTAATTCCACTACTACGCGACAGTTAAATCGCGTAGTTATGACACAATCGTTAGCCTATTTTTATAAAAACGTCTGCTACGGAGCCAACTTTAAACGCTTCAGATGTAAAGTTATTCGCTGTCAAAGTGACGTCAAAATGAATGGCAGTCGGGGCGACCTCTAGCTCACCCAGTAAGAGCGTGCGGCCCATGTAGGCTGAGTCCTTTGCAGCGACCCGGGTTCGAGTTCGACCTGCGGCCCTTTGCTGCGTGTCGTCCCCCATCTCTCTCCCGCCTTTCCTGTCTATCCACTGTCACTCTAAAATAAAGGGAAAAAAGCCCCAAAAAAATGATCTTAAAAAAAAAAAAATTAATGGCAGTCAATGGCGGGTGAGTGCTCGTTAGCGTCAAAATGGCGCCAAAGGAGGTAAGCGTTGTGGAGAGAGGCTAACCCCTTTGTTCCCAACTCTCTGAAGTTCCTGTCTTCCTGAAGGAGTATTTACAGTAAACACATGCTGGGTTGCATGAGTAGGGCTGGGCGATATGGAGAAAATCAAATATCACGATATTTTTGACCAAATACCTCGATATCGATACCGCAACGATATAGTAGTGTCGACTATTGGTGCTTTCACAAAATATTTACACAATGAGATTTTTGATAATCATTCATCAGTAATGTGGATATAATGACTAAGTGGGTAAAGGCAAATAATAGAACAGTTACAACAGTCTGGTAAGTTCAGAAAATGACATCACTTTACTGTAATTCAGCCTTTAAAACCAGGAAAAGACAACACTTATGCCATATAACGATATTACGATATCCAAAATCTAAGACGATATCTAGTCTCATATCACGATATCGATATAATATCGATATACTGCCCAGCTCTAATTCAGAGTCCTGTATTCCTAAGTAAAAGTACAAAAGTGGTAGCATAAAAACACACTTAAAGTAACAAAAGCAAAAGTACTCGTTATGCAGAATGGCCCATAACTGGAAAAATGGTAGATTATTAAGCATCACTTTACTGTTGTATCTGGCAAAAGTGGAGCTGGAGCTTGATTTAAACTGATTACCGTGTATCTTACTCAAAGTGCAAGTACCTCAAATGTGTACATTACTTGAGTAAAGGTAGTTACATTTCACCACTGTGGTCACCACTTAGTCAGGCTGTAGCAGCAAAACCTCTGAATGTACAGAATTAAGCAACGGTGTATTTTATTGATCATGAATTCAAGTTTTCGCTTCAAAAGAGTTCGGCATGCTACTGAGCAACACAAATGTTAGTTTGACTTTCCCACGTGGCTCAACCTGTCTGGCTTTCTTTTTCTTTAAGATTATTTTTTGGGCATTTTTAGGCCTTTATTAACAGGACAGCTGAAGAAATGAAAGGGGAGAGAGGGGGGAATGACAAGCAACAAAGTGCCGCAGGTCAGAGTTGAACCTGGGCCCGCTGTATCAAGGAATAAACCTCTCTCTCTATATATATATATATACAGGCGCCCGCTCTACCAACTGAGCTATCCGGGCGGTCGGGCTTTCTTTTTCTAATTAGTTTTTCGCGTGCTTGGGTGACCAAGCTTGCTTTCCCTTTGTTGACGATTAAGCGTATCTATTTATAGACACTGCAGATTTCACTATGTGCTGTGGGACAGTTAAAACCCTAATTATCCACCCTCACCCAAACATGCCCTCCCTTCCAGCCTCGCAGCTTCCAGGTTGTGTGGTTACGTCAGCGGCTCCTGGGAGTCCCAATGCCCCCCCCCCCTGCGACACGCCCCAGCGACAGACAGATGGGTTTAAACCATCACTCAGCGTTGACAGGGAGTGCACACGGTAACACACACCGGACAAACCCTGCTGCTGCACATGTCAGGGTCATAAATCTCTCCGCAGCGTTGGCGGTTTAATGCACTTTGATATTTTTGATGGATGATTTGAAGGGGGAGACAAGGAGAGGGGAGGGAGGACGGCGAGGCCTTAATCTGGTTAAAGTTCTATAGAAAATGTAAACTTTGGTTTTATGCCTGTCTTTCTGACATAATATTCATGAATATTGTTTTTTATTATTTGGGTAGATGTAATATATAAGCGTCTCCCTGCATATTATATTGTGTTATTTAATATTGATTTAAAATATTTAATAATATATAATTTAAAATAATTTAATATAATTTATTCAAGTACTGTACTTAAGTACAAATTCTAGGTACTTGCACTTTACTTGAGTATTTCCTTTGGATGAAACTTTGTATTTTTTTTGTACTCCGCTACATGTCAGGTTTGTCTGTCAACTTTAGTTACTTTTCAGGTGACAGTGTTTCATCCCCTCCCTGTCCATCCAGTGAAAACCATGTATCTCCAGATGTGTTGATGTTGAATGTTTGTGATAAACTGAAGGATGAAGTGTTCCTTTATGTGATGAGAATTATCTCCTCCTTCTTAAGCTAAATAAAGTCTTTAAAAAGCCTCTTGGATCAGCTGGAAAATGCATCGTCTAAAAGCTGAAAACAGGGCTGTTTTTCTGATACCATGAAAAGTTTAGATACGTGGTTCTCACAGGACAGCGCCGCTACAAACATATGATGACCAAATAGAATATGATGCATTGCTGTAGATTAAAATACCCAACAGTATATAAAGGTGTTAACATGAGCACAACCTTAAACATCTACAGCAAGAAAATGAAACATTAATGCAGCAGGAATATTATTCCAAAAACAATGTGTGTGTGTGTGTGTGTGTGTGTGTGTGTGTGTGTTGTGTGTGTGTGTGTGTGTGTGTGTATGGATACTGAGAGCTGTTGCCATCCTCTGAGGAGCAGTTATCAGAGGGTCTAATAAGCGCTGATGAAAATAAATCACCACCGGCTCAAATAGAGAGTTGCAGTCACTCAGCACCACAAAGCCTGGACATCTGTGTGTGTGTGTGTGTGTGTGTGTGTGTGTGTGTGTGTGTGTGTGTGTGTGTGTGTGTGTGTGTGTGTGTGTGTGTGTGTGTGTGTGTGTATGTGTGTGTGTGTGTGCATGTAAAGGACTCTGTGAGATATTTATAGTGGTGACATCGACATGTCATCATTTTATGCAGCCTATGTTTATGGAGTGCCCTCCAGAACGTGCATGTGATGTGTTGGTGAAAAATACTTTGCACTTTAAAGCCACACTTTAGAGCGGCGCTTACTGTGCTCCATGCCTGCAACACAACGGAGCACCTGGAAGTACGGTGGATGCTATGGAAACCAAAACTTGCACGTGTTAAATTTGGAACCGACGATCGGATTTGAAACGATTTGAAATGATGTAATTTTTTAAACAAGTCCAAGTTGGAACCGGCTGGAATCCTACACCTTCACAATGTCTTTATGGTCCAACCAAGAGTCCAAACCTCAACATTATTACTGATACATTAACATTATAAAAAGGAAAAACAGCCAATCTGGAACCAGGAAATGTTTTCACACTTGACTGACCATCAAAATGGTTTCCAACTCATTTTATGTCAATCAATTAATTGGTTAATCGTTTCAGCTGTACTTGTAGAAAAGGGTGGGTAGTGTCATTAATAACAAAGCGTATGGACCTTTTTCACAGCAGACATTTTTGTAAAGATTATCTTTTGGGCATTTTAGGCCTTTATTTGACAGGACAGCTGAAGAAATGAAAGGGAAGAGAGAGGGGGAATGACATGCAGCAAAGGGCCGCAGTTGAACCCTGGCCTGCTGCGTCGAGGAGTAAACCTCTATATATGGGCGCCCACTCTACCTACTGAGCCCCACAGCAGACATTTTGTCGTGTCATAGTAGGAAAAGCAGAGCTGAAATTGATAACCTTAACGATGGCTCAATTCCATCAAGTGTCCCAGTAAGCTATTTCAATGAGTCAGCATGCACAATACCAGGACCTCTCCTAAGTGGAATGCAGCCATCAGTAATGGTTTTGAATACACCTGTGCTTTTCCTACTATGATGTGTCAACATGTCTGCCATGAAAAAGGTCAATTGTAGAAGCATACGCACTTCGTATGTTTTGTGTGTGAAAATCTTCTTTTGTAAAAGTAACTAAAGCTGTCAGAATAAAAGTAGTCGAGTAAAGCAAGCGAAGTGGAAAGTGGCATGAATAGAAAAGACTCAGGTAAAGTACAACATTTGTACACAGCACAGTACTACATTCCACCACTTTCTATACCTCACAGTAGATGCTCGCCTTAACATTTCTCTCTTCAAAAGGTAGATTTTAGCTTGAACGTTCCTTAAAATGCCACTTGGGCAATGATGGAAACACTGCACGTCACACAAGTAGGTATACGTGACTGCCTGAAAATTGCCAGACCATCAATCCTCTCATGTAAAGTCTCAGAAATATTTTCTCTCTGACCTCACAGGGAGCTCGAATGAGACGGACAGCTGAAAATGACAGCGATACTGCATCATGTAGCATGGCGTGAATGTGTGTGTGTGTGTGTGTGTGGCGGTCTAGTTCCAATTACATCATCACACCTTGGCTTCATTTACAGCTGAGGAGCGTTTTCATCACCATTGAGGGTATGTGTCATTCTGTCTCAGACACACAATATACTTGACACCGTATCAACTGATATGGGGAGCCAGCTTCAAGACTTTTACTATTTTAGGAGACTAAAAATATCAACACTCCTGCTGAAAAGTCTGGAATCTCCTGTCACGGAGCTTGACGGTGTCCAGTCAGATGTCTGAGAGGACTACTCTATATGTTTGATGGTTTTTGAGGCTTGAGCGCTCCATCGGATTGATTAAGGGCAGATGGCTCTGTCTTGCATCAGCGGGGGGACCCTACTATACACGCCAGAAAAAGTCTGCAACATTGTTTTAGCCTGTGGAGGTTCTCCACAACATCGCGCAGGAAAACAGGGTGCCATAAATGTAGAGATGGAGCTAGATGACCCGATACCAACTCACGGTTGCCTGGCTCTGACTCATGAAAAAAAGAGTAAAACGAGTAAAATAAAAGACACTACATAAACTCTGGTACCATGTGTTTATTTAAATATAAGTACACCTACATGTAGGCCTAAGAGATTGCAATAGAAGCCTGTATATTACTATTAGGACTGTAGCATACATATGTCAAGGATGTATAAATTAAATAAACTTCAGCTGGAGTCCGATTTACTACGGCAACACTGTTGACCGCATCAGTGATCTCTAGTCATTCCGCATTCTTTCTACAGCCTTTCACACCAGTCTTCAGGCTGCCAAATAGTACACGTTAGTGCAAATGAACCTGAGATGTCAGGGTTTCAATCTCCACCTCTGAAAAGTGCCGCTTCTCAGCCGGATTACGTCTCGCCATGTCGTAAATTGTAGGGGTGAGGCCTCAAAACCCAGAATACATTGGAGCGTGATATTTAAATTGCGATTGTTTCCGGCCGCTGCATTTATCAGTGTACGACCATTCTTACGCTCTGATTGGTGTGATACGAACGTTTCATGAATTACACGTGAAGCCTGTCGTGAGATGATTTCTGCGCTCATATCTGCGCTGGTTTCTACATTAGGTTGATAAATACGGGCCAACGTGTGCAGATTCAAATAGGAACAGGTTCCTGTTTCGGTGTGGAATTAAAATTTAGCAAAACTCTTCTTCAAACGACGTTCCACTCCCGGGATTGCTCCGTTGCCACCAGAAATTTGTTACCTTCCGCTTTCTTTATTTGTAATTCTAAACTCTGGTGGATTTCTGAGGACTATGGTTAACTGCTCCTCAGATCTCTGCAGGGTAAATCCAGACAGCTAGGTAGACTATCTGTCCAGTCTGAGGTTTCTGTTGCACGACTAAAACTACTTTTGAACGTACACATGTTCCACCAAAACAAGTTCCTTCCTGAGGCTATTTTGCAGAGGTACCGTGGCTCTGCCGTGGTGCTTAGCGCCGACCAAGACGATTGTGATTGGTTTAAAGAAATGCCAATAAACCAGAGCACGTTTTCTCCCATCCCAGAATGCTGTGTGGACTAGCTAGACCCTCCTCCGCAGCGCTGTGGAGGAAGGCCTGGCAATGCAAGACTGTGACTAGGGTTAGTATAATTAAAAAATGGTTAGTATAATTAAAAAACATCAGCGGAACATACTATGGACTGACAAATCAGTTTAAACCTCTCAATCTGCCCAAAGAAAGACACAACAACACAATATTTAGAGCCACACTGCACCGTTTAAAAAAGAAAAACTCTGTTCAAATAGTTGTTATTGAAGGAAAGGAGGAAAAACATCAATACAACAGCTGATTACAAACTTTGGAACAGTAAACTAAATCAAAAGAAGGAAATTCAGAGATAGGAGAGAGGGACACTTGAAGATTTATGCAATATTTAATAAGGTAAAGATCAAGGAAGATTAGGATAGCACTCCAATTTAACTTTTTAATATTGACACACATTTTTCTTTTTTTCCCACATGGACGTTTCGGGCAAGACCTCCCTTCTGTAGTGTGTGTTCAAGCAATTTTACGAATATTATTATTAATATTATAACATTATTTTTCATATTAAGGACCCAGCACCCATAGGTCTAATCGTGAATTGAGAGCCCGTTGAAGTTTTTTTTATTATATTTTAGTAGATAAATATCATCAATTTACTTTAAAAGCGTTAATACAGTGTCTCTCTTAAACCTGTGCAAATAGACTCTAATTTTAAGATGCATTTTGGACATCAAAAACAAAAAAGAACTTCATTTTTTTGTCTTGTCTTGGCTTCTCTTCTCCCTTTTTTCCCCTCACACACGCAATTAAAAAGTCATGTCACTGACTTGCAGCTTGGTACGAGGACGTCCTGTCCACAGTCATCACACTTGATAACCTGATTCGGAGGCAGGACTGGCTGCTCGACCCAGAAACTCTTTTCACAACTGGATGAGCTAATGGAGTCCAACACAAAGTGACCCGATCGTCAGGAGATCGCTCGGCTCAAACACACAACGCAAACGGTTCACAAGTGTGTGATTTATACCACAAATCTGTACTGAAGTGACTTTGTTTCCAAAACACCACATGTGAGATGATGCTGTGGATGTTTTAGTTTCTTCTATCAAACTCTTCAAATATCTGAGATTATAGTGTCTACATTTTAAAAAAAAATAAGTGGATTTTCCTTTAATGGCGCTGCATACTGCACAATGTTTTTAATTGTAGTTAACCCTTGTGTTGTCCTCGGGTTATATTTGACCCATTTTCAAAGTTTTTTTATATCAAAATTAAAATTTAGATGAATGCATGGATGTTCGTTGTATGGAATCCATACAACATTCTTCACAGGTAAACATTTTTAATTTTGTGTGTTTTATTGTTTGTGTGTTTTTATTGTTTTTATTTTTGAAATGGTTTTACAGTAAAACAGTCTCCTGACTAAAATTTGACATAAACCAGTCATAAACAGTTAGGTATAACTTCATATAAATTAGGTTTATTGACCATGAATTTAAAAAGGTTTTAAGAAAAAAGTGAGAATTTTTTTCCGAAAAGTGACAAAAGCGTTGGAGAAAAGCGCCAAAAAAAGTAAATTTTCAATGTTGACCCGAAGAGTAAAATATCAGAATGCATGAATAGTTGTTTTGTACTGATTGAAAAAACAAGATGTGTTAATCATAAAAAAAAACCTAGCCTAATGACTTAAAGGAACACGCCACCGTTTGTTGAAATAGGGTTATTCACCATCTCCTCTATGTTTATATAGGTGGGCAAACGCATTTTTGTCTCAGTGCATGCATTATCTTAGTCCAGCAGCGCCGCCGCTGGCTTAGCTTAGACGCCTCTTTAAAATCTGCATTGCTATTTTTACTCGTTGTGAATACGCAGGCCACCAGAAGTAATTAGGCTTTTTTTTTTTTTGTTGGCTCACTTTTTCTCACGACATGCTAACCGGCAACATAGGATTCCATTCACTACACTAAGCTAAACTAGCGGCGGCGCTGCCGGACTAAGACAATGCATTCACTGAGACAAAAATGCGCTTGACCACCTATATAAATATAGAGGAGACGGCAAATAACCCTATTTCATCAAACGGTGGCGTGTTCCTTTAAGGCCCATTACCCCGACATCACGTTATTAAATGTTTTGAGGGGCTTATCATGAAAACTCGTGATGTTTTGCTCATAGTAAAAAGACATATTTGACAAGAACATTCCTCTGGATCGCCTCTGATTCTAAACTTGAAGCAGTAAAAGCAGCGAGACCGGAGGAGGATTGCGTGGAACGTCGTGTTAAAGTGTTAACGGTCAACAGCTGGGAGAGAACACTGGGGGGCCTGAAGCGGCAGACAGGACACTTCCAAAACAAGGCAACAGTGTGTGTACCTTAAAGACAAAGAGTGATGAATAAATGATCAGCAATAGGAACAAATGGAGGAAAAGCAGCAGCAGCACTTTTAAATCCACCTGTTTTCTCTTTCACACACACACACACACACACACACACACACCGCATTAATCACACTCGTCACGTTGTACAAACCGAGACCATCTGAAAAATTTACGAGCTGTTTGGTCATATGGGGAGTGTGTACTGTAGGCTAAATGTGTGTGTGGCGTTGCTGCAGAGGTCGCAGCACAAGGTTAGTGTGTTTTTAAACAGAAGGAGCTTTTAATTTCCACAGCGTTTCCTCCCAATGAATATTTATTTAAAAAAATATTTATTAATTCAATGATTAAATAAGGTAATGTCTCCAAACTTACCTCAATTATTACTTGTCTCCTGCTAGTTATACTACAGCACTTACTTAAAAAAAAAAAAGTTAAATTAATAAATATTTTTGTTTTGTTGTTATCGGTGTTGTAATTTGTAGACGGCCCTAAGCACTCGTCTTACTACTCTACGCTAACGCTCCCAATGTTAGACCCAGGTGAAAAAAGCTTCTGTGGGGGTGTTTGGCTCGAGGTCATGGTGCAAAGGACCCTAGGGTGAATTACTCCGAACCATCACTTTAAGTAACATTTTTAATGCACGACATTTACTTGTAACAGAGTATTTTTACATTGTGGTATTAATACTTTTAATAAAGTAAAGGATCTGAATACTCCTTCCACCGCTGTCTGTAACTATACTGTATTCACGGACACGTTCGTCACATCTGATAACATGTCTGATGTTGTGTTAACAGCTTGTTTTGCTGCTCTCCCAAGTGACAAAAAATAAATCAATGTCAGTCAAATGTTGAAGCTTTCATTATTTGGCCTTTGCACTAAAATGACTTGGTCTCAGTTTGATATATAAACACTAGTAATATAGGTGTAAAAGGGAAATGTAGAGATGCTATGTCATCTTAAAGATGAGAAGTTTGACATGAAAGATCTGTATTGTGTGGCTTTTAATTTGCTTATGAAGACTTGTGACTTCGACTTGTCCTTAAGGAATTGCTAACATCAGTGGTTTCCATGCAGGTTAAAAATCCGGGTAACACTCTACTTGAAGGTATCTACATAAGAGTTATGACACATGACCCCTAACCCTAACTCTAACCATAACTTGTCATGACAAACACTTAACACTTACACTTACTAAAAGAAGCGTTATGACTTGTTTATAATGTTTATGTCACGTTCATGACAGTGTCATGTCACTCTTATGTAGATACTTTCAAATAAAGTGTAACCCAAATCTGGCTGTCACCAGACCAAGCTCAGTCTTTTAAGACTGAACATTAGTCTGGGGAGTCTGCTCTGTATTTTCTACTGCACAAGAGGCGTGATCAACGGGCATAGTTTAAATGACTCTGTACGCAATTGGATAGTCCTTCAACCAATCAGACCAACGATACGGGTGATGTAGCAGCGACAACGGCATCGACGGGCTGCTGCGCTTCGGTGGCCGGCTTGTTGAATGTAAATAAAAAGCTGCTTGGTCGTTTCTCTATCGTCATCGTGTTTAACCCGCCAATAGCATGCCAGGTGGATAAGCCAGTTTGTGATTGGTTCCCACAAATATGTAACGGAAGCAGGATAGATAAACGTACAGGTTTCCAGCCTGAGCTGCAGGGCGAAATCAAATCCCCGGCAGATTGGGCTGGGTTTACCCAGTCTACCAAATCCCTCTAGTGGCCGAAGAATCTGGTGATGTGATATATGTATCATAATACGTGGCATACCATTCAATATAATACGATACATTTCAATACTGTAAGCAAGGCAGTATATTGCGTTTTTTTTTAAATCAAATCTTTTTTTTAAACTGTCATAGTATACACACACCACCATATGTTTACGTTGTTACATTGGAGTGAAAGAGTTAAATGGCTAAAGATACATTACAACACTGCTATCCAGCGGTCAGGGGTTTAAACAAAACAAAATGAACCACTGTCTCCCACAAATCTTTGCATGTAAGCTCTTCATTAAAAACCCGAACCAATACAGTATCACAAAACATAATACCGCAATACTCAAGTAAGTGTATCGATATGTTATTTTATATACACCCCTACATAACAGAGGTGGGGGGAAAAAAATCGATGTAGCATAGCATCGCGATATTTTTCGTGGCAATACTGTATCGATACACGGACGCCAAGTATCGGTCTATTATTATATAAATTGCACATGGGAATTGAACTATTATAATAGTACTAGAATAATAAAATCAATTGCTTTTTCAGACTAGAGACAAAACAGATGTTGACAAAGTTTTGCTTTGGGTTAGGTGGGTTTGGGTAATAATTTGAAGTTGGAAAAAAGGTAATGAATTGCAATATATCGCAGAATATCGCAATATGCTTAAAATTGCAATAATATCTCATTGTGACATAAGTATCGTGATAATATTGTATCGTGACATAAGTATCGTGATAATAGTGTATCGTGACATAAGTATCGTGATAATATTGTATCGTGACATAAGTATCGTGATAATATTGTATCGTGACATAAGTATAGTGATAATATTGTATCGTGACATAAGTATCGTGATAATATCGCATCGTGGCATAAGTATTGTGATAAAATTGCATCCTGACATAAGTATTGTGATAATATCATAGCATGACATAAGTATTGTGATAATATCCTATCGTGACATAAGTATCGTGATAATATCGTATCGATGGCCAGAGACCTAAATGTAAAGCTCAAATATGGACGACAGGCGGTCACATGAATATAAATCTTAACAGAGCAAAAAATGAGGAATATAAACATCCCAAAACCCCGTATGTGGCTGTAAATCAGGCTTTTTATGAAGTGTGCTACAAGCATCAGATGACAGAGCTGTGATAAAACCTGAAAATAGAGACAAGGAGGACAAGGAAGTAAATCAGATTTACTCTCACACATATATAAACACTCCTAAATCCAGCTGTCTAAATCCAAAGCAACAGAGAGCTCAGATCAAAGCCTTGCTTCAGACCAACGCTATTTCACACCTTACATAAATACATACTTACATACACCATTACCCAGTATTACTCTTTGCTTCTATCCACCTTTAACTTCTCAGTTTATTGCTTAAATCTTGTCCCCATCCCTCTCTTTCTATTACTTTTCTTCTCTTTTTTCCGCTTAAGCTCACATAATGCTCACACAGAGTGTTTACTGTCCTTAATACTATCATCCCATCAAAACCCAGCCACGGCCCCTAATGGCCTCGAGGCATGGGAAGGTAAAACACACACACACACACACACACACACACACACACACACACACACACACACACACACACACACACACACACACACATACAGATTAGGTAAAGACGGAGTAATAATTTGCCTCTCCAGCGTCTCGACTTTTCATGACTTTTTATTAAAGACTTTGTACGAGCAAAGAAATAATCTCTGTCTGTATTTTATAAGAGTTTAAGAAACGTGACTCCTTTTCTTTAAAAAGTAACGGGACAGTAGAGTCATACAAATGATAGTGCTGTTTGAAATCTGGGATCCCTGCATAACCTCCCATTTAAAGACCGTTATTCTAAATTCAGGACTGGCTGAAAAAGGAGACTGTGTTGCTCTGCTCTCTGATTGGTGGCGAACCACTGAATGTGTTTTGGAGAACAGGTCAGAAAAATGTACAGAAGTGGAATAAGTACTCAGATCTTTTACTTTAGTTAAAGTAGTAATACCACAGTGTGGAAATAGTCTGTTACGAGTAAAAGTCCCGCACTCTCACTTAGGTACAAGTACAAAAGTATTGGTAGTAATAATCTAGAAGATTTTCATGTCAAGAAATGTCTGTTAAGTCACTAGCTATCGCCCAATGAGGTAACACAGTGGTGATTGAGCCTATGGTCCACTGATGAAAGCTCTTGCATTGGCAGTATTAAGCCGTCTACACATGATCAGAGGGAAAACGGCGAGGTAGGTCTCAGAGCATAGTGACAGCGCAGGTATACGTCATCATTCCTCCTGGCTTCCTCTTTCATGGTTGTGCCTTGAAGGGTCAGTGGCAACGAGGGCAAAGTTGAAATAAACTTGAACTTGAACTTTGACGGCAGCAATTTCGAGCGGTGTGTCACACCAAGGTTTGCGCTTCCTCCTAGTTGTCTCCAATAATCTTCCCAGAGGAAAACAATGGCACAGCCAGCGCAGAGCGGTTTTACTGTTGATCATGTGTAGGTGGCGTTACCTACTGGGTGTCTGTGGCGACATTACCGGGAAAAAAAAATCACACACACACAGGCGCACAGTCAGTGACGCGTTTTCCATCACCTAGCGGTGATTGGTCCGCCACAGAGGGTAGGCGGCACTAGCGTGTGTGTGAAGCGGCATGCTTTTTTGTTTTTTTCGGTTTCTGCTAGATTTGCGTGTAAGCGGTTGCTATGGCCGGACAAACAAAGAAAAGAGCGGTGACAACAGACGATGAAACGAAAAACAAGTGAAAGCGAGATCCAAAAACACACCTGCAATGACCGCTTCTTTATGGTGTAACACTGTTTTAAACGTCCCAACTCTCTCCTGGATTTATCAATTCAATCTAAAGCTTAAACCACTTGAATAAATCGTTCGAAACCTGTTCCCGTCATGTTCTGCCATCAGCCAAAATTAAAGTAACGTGCGGTGGTACTGCGGTGGCCTGGACAGTATGTGTGATATGCATAGCTGAAGAAAACAGTTTAAAGCCTTGGATTTAGACACACGAGGCACCGACACATACAGACATACCACTCACAGACACAGTTGTCTTCTGGTTTTAGCTGTAGGGTCAGTAGGGCTAGCCAGGGTTAATACCACATGACTATTTCACACTTCCTAATTGCTCCATAAGCACACATGACCACACGAGAATGTGGTCACTTTAAACTCACTGTGGATAGAAGACAACATTAGCAACATTTATCAAATGTACATGGCTGGCACAGATGTTTCCTGTCAATGGCATTGTTTTGCCAAATTAAAGATGCAGTAAGTGATTCTGTGCAAAGATTGTTAAAAAAAAATAATCTTTTGTCCTCACCGTTGTGCAGGTTTGATGGTGTTGCTGTTGGAGATGTGGTTGATTTTCCCCGCAGCCAAGTTGCTACGGGTGCTGCTGTTGATCCTCGACGCCTTTGGGTGGCCTGCATCCGCTGAGCCCTGTTGCAGAGAATCCCGGGCCTTCTTTTCCTCCAGCATGGCCAAAAATACACATACAAATACACGCAAACACACACGCAAACATATAAACAAATCACTCTTTCTTAATGTCTTTAATCACACACGTGCACATCTGTTTTTGAGTCAGTTTGATTTCTTCCGTCGGGAAGCATGTTACACTTCCAAAATCCAAAGATAAATCCCCCAAATTAAGAAGTAAAAAAAAGTGAAAAATAGTGGCCTTTTTTCTTAATATTTTGTTTGAACTATTTCCATGTTTACAAAGGAAAAAAAAGAATCCAAAAGTAATTCCAGAGGAAACAATTCCTAATTCTCGCACAGTGGGAAATTAAGACAATGGATCCGCTTTCACGTAGATCGTGATCGGCCAATTTTAATCTCACTGGATTAAAAAGTTGAACGCAAATACAGAAATGCAAAACTAAGCCAGAAAATCGCCCATCGTCCAGTATTCCAAAACAATTCAGGCAACCCAGGTGTTCCTGAACTCGAGCGTTTCGCATTTCTGAGGGCTTAAAGCCATTTCTTAGTGGCTCAGGGGGATTTGAGCAGCGAGAGACTGAAGGGTGAATCAGGAGTAACGCTGCGCAGCACTACACACAGTCCCTCTGAGCAAGCAGCTGGAGAGGGAAAGATAGAGACAGGGAGGGAGAGAGAGAGATAGAGAGAGAGAGAGAGTCTTGGAGGCAAGAGAGAGAGAGAGACAGGGTGTCTAATAGGGTCACAAAATATCACTTACTCCTAAGTTTAACTAATGTGATTTCTCTCAAATAAAACGTGCCAGCAAAAGGCAGTAACTTTGTTTAACACCCAAGTTATTAATGGCAATTTGATTGGAACGAAAGGAGTGTATGCTTGTCTCCCGGGTCCTATGTTCCCCAGCTGAATATCCTCCTAATATGACACATTAAGGAGACCTTTCAAAGGGTTTCATGTTCTCAGCAAGGTTTTTCCCTATCAGTCAAATACTCAACACTACAGGACCTGGGAACATGAGAATGTGGGTGAATTTTAAGTAAACATGTCACAGCCGCAGCCATCATCTTTGTCCAAAAACAGACGAAAAACTGATACAACTACAAATAGACACATTTCATACCATGTTGTTATTTGACGCCTGTAGCACGGGGCAGACACACCGTACAGACAAAAGAAATAATCAAAGTACGTAGCTGTATCGATCCAGGAAGCAAATGCGATAAAAATGACTGCTTTGATGGAGTTAATGTGTTTCGAAAGCTGTGAACGAGGACAGTGGTGTATATGCTGGTGATGGCCATGATGCGCATCAACCTACAATGGTGCACATAAAGATCAGAGGATGGCCAAAGTCCTTAGGATTGATAATCTGCACAGAAAGAATTTCACTGAATAAAAGAGATTCCCAACACACTGACCAGGTGGCATAGAATTAGAGCGACAAAAGGGGGTAAAAAGGAAAATCTGAGCACAAACATTAATATTAAATAGTTCCAGTATATTTATAATTCAGTAAAGGAGAAAGAATGTGCGCCATTGTATGTTCAGACAATCTTAAACGTTAGAACATAGTCTTTTGGGGAATCAAAGTCGATCATGTACGGACTATGTAACTGTAATTGGTGTCCTCCCCCTCTCTCCCTCCCCTCCCCTCTCCTTTATCTTATTTAATTGTATATATTACTTATCTTTCTTTATCTTATTTGAACTTATTTCTTATCTTTCTTTATCTTATTTGAACATATTAACTTTTTTATATTATAAATTATCATTTTATCTTTATTTGTATATATTTCTTATCTTTTACATTATACTTGTAGTACGTGTCCTTATTGCACCGTGGGTCGGAGAGAAACGTATTTTCAATTCCTCTGTATGTCTGGCACACGTTGCAGAATTGACAATAAAGTTGACTTGAGACTTCTTCACTGCCTGACTGACCTCTAGTGGTTCTCAGTGAATAACTTAATATCATTTAAAAGAAATTAAATAAAAGAAACATTGGAGTCAGATGATCTTTTTAAAAGTTATACTTTGTTTTACAATATACAAAAAAAAAAAAAAAAAGATAATCCATCCACTGGAATAATATTGACAAAAACATACAGTAGTAGTACATCAGTACATTGTAGTGCAACATGTTTCACAGTCAGCGGGCACTTACATTAATCAGTCACAAGGGGGAAGCAACAGCTCGGATTATTCTGTACACTCCAACAACAACAAAATCAACATCCTACTGAATATATTATATTTACACTTAAACAGAGAGTCACTGACAGGTTTATCTAGTGTCAGCTGAAGTCAGTTTGATTCACATAAGACCGATGTACGGAAGCCCTTAGCGGCAAAGCAGAAAAAGAAATTCTGGTGATCCATTTAATAATAAGTTTGTCTAAATAGTTTCTCTCCTGTGTTTATGACTTATGAACGAGTGGAAATAAATGTTTTGCCAGGATTATCTTTTTTTAATTTCCTTAAAAAATTAATTGAGTCTGTGACATGGGTGAAAAAAGCGTTTGTTGCTGTAATACAAATTTCAGCCACTAGTGGTTGAAGTGCACCACTACCCCATTTTCTTTTTTATATTTATTTTATATATATAAAACGGCAGATTAGTGCCAATTAACATACGTTCTAGCCATATGAAAGACATGTATTTAATGTTACATAACTTGATAACACACAATATCTGTACCTTGCATTTAGAGTGCTAGATGCAAATTAAATCAAATGCTTTTAGTCCTATTTAGAACACAGGGTAATACTGGGGGGAAAAATTTCTTGTACTGGCAAAAAAAAAAAAAAATATATATATATATATATATATATATATATATATATATATATATATATATATATATATATATATATATATATATATATATATATATTTTGTCGGGTTGTAGATCATAAACACAGGAGAGAAAACTATTTAGACTTCAGACTTAGAAAAACGGATCACCAGAATTGTTTTCTCACTTGCCTCTCAGGGCTTGCACACAGATGTGAATTAAAGAGAGAATAAATCAATAAAGAAATCAGTCCCTGTGTGTGCTTCAAGTGATTTCTATCAGGGACTCAAACAGGGAAAACTGCACTTTTGTAGCTTTAGTTAAAAAAAAAAGAAGCTTTTCAGCAGAATATGACAAGTTTACTTCTGATATCTTGTGATATTTTTACTCATTACGAGTCCAGTTTACAGAATCTGCTCAGGACACGTTATCATTGTGTACGTTTCTTTGATATGAATCATTTTCAAACAAAGACAAAACCTTAGTGAATTTAATGAAATGCCCAAAAATCCCTGTGGGAGATGATCTGAACGCTGAAATGCTTAGTAGAATCACTTAGAAAAAAAATGAACGCAACTTACTCTGATTTAATGCCTGCTTATTGATTTATACATTTCCCCATATACATCCTCTATTAATTACATTTCCCTCATCGTGTTATGCAAGTTATCTTGTTGTTATTAATGCCCCAAAACAAAATGCAAACGTGGTTCCTTGGATGAATTGTAGTTAAATGATATGTGCACTGTGACTTTAGAGATGAAAAGAATATTTCAACGTTTTGTAAAATACACTTATTTGTATTTGTAAAATACACTTTTGCCGAGAGTAAGATGAAAATAACGATATGTCTCATGTCTGTGTATTAAATATGAAGCTACAGCTAGCAGCTGGTTGGCGTAGCTTAGCATAAAGACTGGAAACTGCTAGCCTAGCTCTTTATAAAAAAACAACAACTCTTGGGCAAGAAATAATCCCACACATAACACCACGTAAAAGTCTTTTTACACTTCAGTGTTAAACAAATGAGATATATTCTTTTAATTAGTTTGCTGTCTCCAGTTGTTATGCTAAGCTAACTGTACAGATGTGAGAGTGCTATCTACCTCCTCAGATCTTTCTCAATCTAATGGTCGTCAAGAAAGTGGTAAAGTGTGTTCCCAAAACGTCAAAATATTCCACTAAAAAGGGGAGCGTCATTTATTTAATGTTCTAGTTCTTTTCTAGTAGAGAGAATAGCAAAAGGATAACAAAAATAGGCACATCTTATTCCTTCACTCCAATGTGCTTAGTTTGATTAGGATCAATTATTGATTCTCTTCCCCCCCCCTCCCCATTTGGTATGGTTAAATAACTTAACTAAAATACCTCCTTCACTGCATTCCTCCCTCAATCTGTCCATACGAATCAGAGCTCCCTCTTTTTGTCTCCAACCATGCCCAATTTGTGATGGTGAATAGAAAAATCTTCATTCCGTACGGACATTTTTTTTTGATAATTGACAGCTCATCTTTGTGGTAAATTCAATCTGGCATGGACGTGGAGTTTGATTTTTTGGAATCTGGAATGAATTTTTTTTTCTTCTTCTCTCTTTGTCTCTTTTGTCTCAACAGTTTATGTATTGTTTCCTTCCTCCTTCTTCCTCTGTGATTTTCGAAATGAGACTCCCATGCTTTACTCTTTCCATTCTTCCCTTTATCCACTTGCCCTTTCCTTCCTCTGTCTGTCTGTCTGTGTCTGTCTGTCTGTCTGTGTCTGTCTGTCTGTCTGTCTGTCTGTGTCTGTCTGTCTGTCTCTGTCTGTGTCTGTCTGTCTGTCTGTCTCTGTCTGTGTCTGTCTGTCTCTCTGTCTGTGTCTGTCTCTCTGTCTGTCTGTCTCTCTGTCTCTCTGTCTGTCTGTCTCTCTGTCTGTCTGTGTCTCTCTCTCTCTGTGTCTGTCTGTCTCTCTCTCTCTGTCTGTCTGTGTCTCTCTCTCTCTCTGTCTGTCTGTCTCTCTGTCTGTCTGTCTCTCTGTCTCTCTGTCTGTCTGTCTCTCTGTCTGTCTGTCTGTGTCTCTCTCTCTCTCTGTCTGTCTGTGTCTCTCTCTCTCTCTGTCTGTCTGTGTCTCTCTCTCTCTCTGTCTGTCTGTGTCTCTCTCTCTCTCTCTCTCTCTACGCGATGTTGGATATGGGGTCGCTGATTTTCAGACACCTCCAGTAGATGGTTCTTGCCATTGTGAACAGAGCGAGCACGATCAGCAGCACCCACGAGACGTAGATCCCTTTAGAGTCCTGGGCGCTCTTCCATGTACCAACCTGAACACAGAGACAGATTAGTTATATTACACAAAAACTATTTTTATATTGTGACTTCAACCTCTTTTTTAACTGTTCCTGTTTCCTGTGAAATATGTTCACCTCTTTAGGCCTCTATACCTTAAATCACATGTAACAATATGAGAAGGAAAAATCTTCTCATATTTTTTATGGGGTCAGGGGTCAAAAGCAGACACAGCTCCCATTTGGAGGAGTCACAAGACAAAAAGGTTAAAAGCATTCATCTAAAGAACAGTTTTGAGTCAAAGCAAAGACTATCTTCTACCTATCCACACACACACACACACACACACACACACACACACACACACACACAGACACACACACACACGGACACACAGACACACAGACAGAACAACACACACACACACACACACACACACACACACACACACACACACACACACACACACACACACACACACACACACACACACACACACACACACACACACACACACACCACAAGTCCTGCAGTGGAGGCGACGAGGACGAAGAACAGCATGAAGCACAGTAGGCTCCTCCTCCTGGGGTACCGCCGACCAATAGAAGAGCTGGAAATAAAAATCGGGAAATATATTTAATAGTTAAAAAAGGAAAACCAAAATCTTTGCGGTGCCATTTTGAGATAAATGTTGAGGCACTTACACTTTTCGGCAGTGCGGACATCGGGCCAAGGTCCGGTCTGAAAACTCCGTCCACTGCAAGAGAAACAGGAAGTGAAACATCAGTAAAACTAAATAATAAAGAAGTGAAATTGTCATCCGTGTGTGTGTGTGTGTGTGTGTGTGTATATGTGTGTGTGTGTGTGTGTGTGTGTGTGTGTGTGTGTGTGTGTGTGTGTGTGTGTGTGTGCTACCAGGAATGTATTAGAGCAGTGTCCACAGATGATCCGGATGCCGACGGGCTGACGCTGCGGTTCAGGACTCTCCCTGCCGATGTGAACTGGTCCCAGGTTGATGACACGTTTACTGGCAGGAAAAAAAAAAAAAGACAAGAATTTTTAAGCTGGCGTTGCCAGCTAGCAAAATAATTTCTCAGGCCAGCTGCACAAGTAGAATGATTTCAAAACAACAGCAGCTGCTAAAAACCTCAGAGAACTAAATAAAGCTTGATGATGATGATAGTGATTTTGATGAATGGCTGTTGGATGACTTCTTCTGCACAGATTGCAAGCCAAAACTGGCTGAAAAATAACACGCTGCGTTTCTGTGTCTCACCAGTACGGTCTCGGACAGGCGATCCTCTGCGACGTGACTTTGCAGATCAGGAGACAGTTACATGGACAGCGGACGTACTTCTTTCCAACAGGGGCGTTCTTTATCGGCTACAGAGATGACGACACAAAGCAGAAGCAAAAAAACAAAAAAACATGAATCACTTTTTTAGTTTCAGCGTCGAGGTTTTCCCCATTTTGGGGTTCCAAAATAGTTCTCAGTGGTTCAGTTTTGATCTCATCAGCAGAAATTCTGCACATCTTCTCAGATGAGACCATGGAAAGACTTCTTGACAAACAGGAAATTCGAGACACTGCCAATGTCTTGTTGGGGAAACGTGACACTCAGTACACCCAGTCTGATGTTTAATGGTTTGAGACTGCAGTCGCTCTAAACCTTCAGACGCGTTCAGATCTGTGAAAACATGGTAAAAAGCTAAAAGCTTTCCATTCTGTTATCACGTTTTTTTGTGATTTAACTCCATAATTCGGCTTCTAACATCAGATGCGATTGTTACATACTGATATGGTAAAATCGGAACTGCTGCAGCAGCAAAAACTAATGTGAGGTGGCAAATAAAAGCTGCATATAACAAACGTATGAGAGACACATTCAACGCTACAGTACAATGCTTACAAATACAGGACTCAAAGCACAAAAACTGTTTGAATGGTTAAATAAATAAATAAATAAATAAATAAATAAATAAATATATATATATATATATATATAACCATTTTTAAATGAACAGAGCCTGCTTTTTTGTTCATTTTAAACAGCACCTGGAAATATGATAGACAAGTGGGCCAACATTCTTGGTTCCCCCATGTACGCTTGGGCAATAGAGCTGGGCGATATGGAGAAAATCAAATATCACGATATTTTTGACCAAATACATCTATGACGATATTGCACGGTTGACTATTGGTGCTTTCACAACATATTTACACAATGAGATTTTTGATAAACAATCACCAATAATGTGGATACAATGACTAAGTGGGTAAATGCAAAATAATAAAAGCAGATAGAAAATCTGGTAAGTTCAGAAAATGACATCACTTTACCGTAACGCAGCCTTTAAAACCAGGAACAGACAACACTTGTGTCATATTACGGTGTTACAATATCCAAAATGTAAGACTATACCTAGCCTCATATATCAATGTAGATATAATATCGATATATTGCCCAGCCCTATTGGCCCTATATAAGAGCTGTGAGCCAGAGAAGTTGTTGTTTTAGGGATTAGAGGGGCCAAATTCACAGGTCCAAAGTCCTGTGATCCGATCTGAGAAGACTTATCTACTGTGTCTGAATCCAACGCTGTATGACTCACCGTAGCTTCGTTGCAGATGCTGCACTTCACCACGTGCTGGTGCGCCTTGCCCTCCACAGATATGGCGCTCTGACAGACGCGGCAGCTGATGACCGGAGCGCTGCTGCTGTCCGGGCTGCCCTGCGGCGAGTAGGGGGGCGGAGGCTCACTTGCTGCCACCGAGCTGGGGAACGGCGCAAAACCTGGAGAGAGGGACAACCAGGAAGCAACAGTTTAGTAACAGTTTACTGTCAGCGTAGTCTATATCCTCGACCTTCCACTTCTGGGATTTCCCCATTGCCGCCCGAAATTCCTTTCTGTTGGTGTTCTAAACTCCGAGAGATTTCTGAGGATTGTCAGTGGTTAACTTCTCCTCAGATCTCTGCAGGGGAAATCCAGACAGCTAGCCAGACTATCTGTCCAATCTGAGTTTTCTGTCGCACAACTTTTGAACGTGCACTTGTTCCACCAAAACAAGATCCTTCCTGAGAGTATTTTCCAGAGGCACCGGGGCTCTGTGCAGCGCCCATGCCGATTGTGATTGGTTTAAAGAAACGCCAATAAACCAGAGCACGTTTTTCTCCCGTCCCGGAATGCTGTGTGGACTAGCCAGACCCTCCTCCACAGCACTGTGGAGGAAGGTCTGGCAAAGCGACACTAAGCGACAGTGTGATATCGGAGTTTCGGTAGAGCTGTAAAAATTCCAAATGTTGCCGTACAATTCACTGTCTCAGAAATAATTGCGATTAGGGCTGGGCAATAATTCAGTATGATGATTTATCGTCTTTCAATAGAATCATATCGTGATGAAATCACATGTGAGATATCGTGACATAGCTACAATTACAATGTCTAAATTGATAATAACAAGCACATACTAACTCAATCGTCTCAGAAAATCTGTTGGGACACATTTTGAGGGAATATCATTTGAAGAATTGCGGATTTGTTTTAACATCACACTATTTTTGTGCCTTCATGTAAACATAGTCAGTATACAGCTTGGGCTCATCACTGATGATGTGTCCGAGCCGCATCATCTACAGAGAGATGGCATTTCTCCAAACTGGGAAAAAAATATATTTATTTTCTCTCTATAACTTCACTTGAAACTGTTTACCACATTATTGATGATTATTTATCTTAAAATCTCACTGTAAAAAATATTTTGTGAAAGCACCAATTGTCAACACTACAATATCGTCATTGATGTATTAGGTCAAAAATATTGTGATATCTCATTTTCTCCATATCGCCCAGCCCTAATTGTATTTAACAATATAATTGTCTTTTTCTGTCAAATTACAAAATATTTATTTATTTATTCATTATTTATAAAAAAAAAAAAAAAAAAAGTTTTGAATGAATTCCAGGATACGTCTTTTATATATCCCCGTTATGTGACCCAGATAATGGGCTCATCATATACTTCATAAGTAAACAACGCCTCTTTATGATCATTAAACATTTTTTCTAACTGTATCCCCTCTTGTCGTTTTTGTTGCTATGAACGTGTTTAGGGTCAAGTGCCAGCAACTGGCAATTTCAATAATAATAAAAATATATAGTCCGACCAATAGTGACTTATATAATTACAATTACGAGTCATATGCTTTAAGACCTTAGCTGATGTTAGCAATTAGTTGAGGTTAAACAAAGAAGCCGTGATAATGTAAAAAAAAAAATTAGACAATTATGTAATCATTGTTACAGGCCTAAGTTTCAGTACCAATATCAAAACAAACTTTCTATACCAAACTTTGAGAAATATAAAAATGTTTTTCTACAATTTTTTTTATTTATCCAATACTTTGGTTTATGACCAACTACCTGCAAAACTAAAGACATTCCCTTCAGCCTCAGGCTTACTTTGTGTATAGTGCCAACTCACAAATGTCCGCATGCTTTCACACTAGACTTCAGATTGTTGCATGGTAAACATTGCCTGCTCAACATTAGCATGTTAGCATTGTCTTAGCATCCTGACTTTAGAGAGAGTTACAGAGCAAGTTATTCACAGAGGCACTAGCACGACTGTAGACTCTTTAATTCTCTTATAATTTAGTTGTTAATTATAAAAAAAAAAAAAAAAACTTCTCTGACGTCAGATGTTGCCTAAACGCAAGCAGCTAATTACAGCTGATCTACTGATCTACCAAGTCATGTACTGGACTGGTCAGCAAATACTGTACATCAATTCTATCAGTTATCATTATCAGTGAGTGACTACTCACCCAAAGGCCAAACATTATAAAGTGCCACACAGGAAGGGAAGGAAGTGTGAAGAAGATGATTACAGAAAAGAGGGAAGAGATAATGCAGAGATTAAGAGTAGAATACAAGCAATGCATCCAAACTGCATTTAGTTTGGATGCAACAGTGTGAAGTACTTGAACTGAATTGGGATTGATTATTTTCATTATTGGTTCATTTGTCGTTTTTTGTTTTTTTGAATAGTCAACACAGCAATTTCTTTTTGTTGAACTGGATTTAAAAAAAATACTATTTGAAAAAGTACCGTTCAGGAACCGGTATCGAACATTTGTGAACGATTCCCAGCCCTAGCTAAGTATTAGTACTTTTACTATTAAAAGGATACCACTGCTATTGTGTATTTGAGGATAAGTATCACTACATTATGGCAAAAAAAAAACGTTGCTAAACTTTATTAACAACACATAAAGTGAATTTCCCTGAGTTAGCTAAACCTCTGTGTCTGTTACTGTCTTTTATATATGTCAATGGTTACTGTAACTTCCATTATTCACAGCTAACGTTAGCTAAACTGGCATCTAAAACTAACGCTAGCTAACATTTGTTTACAAGTTGACGACAGTCTCCATCTTAAATACAAAATAAAAGAATGTTGCTGTTACAAAAACCTATCAATATGTCTGTAACTGTTGACGTACTCTGTGGTTTTGACGGATATCCATACAAGCTGCCGTTGGTCCCGTCGTATTGCTCGGACAGTAGCGGCGACCGTTCCCCGTCCGCCATCGCTCCCAACGGATCCTTTTCGAAAACACCCTCAAGAAGAGTGTGTGTGCTACGGCGGGGGAAATCCTGAGACCCCCGGTAGAGATTTCAACTCCAAAGCCTGTCAGATACTCTGGGTTTTTGACATCCACATGACACGGCGAGAACACTGAAGGCGGAAGCGAAATAACAAAAACATCTGACTGGGGCGTTTTTTTAACCCCCCCCAATTTTTCCCGCCCCCCCCCCCCTTTAAAAAAACAAAAAAAAAAATTTTCCCCCCGTCCCTGTTCTTCCCGTGTTTTATTTAACCTTTTTTTTTTGTTTTTTTTTCCCCCAAAAAAAATCTTTTTTTATTATAACCCCCCCCCCCATCCCCCCACCCCCAACAAAAACCTCTGTTTTCCCGGGCCTGGTTTTTTTTTTTTTTTTTTTTTTTTAATATTAATACCCCCCGGGCTTTTTTGTCCCTTTTTTCGCCGCCCCCCCCCCCTTTCTGTCTTTTTTTTTTTTTTTCTTTTTTTTTTTTTTTTTTTTTTTTTTAAAAATTTTTTTTTTTTTTTCCTATTTTTATATTTTTATAGCCACCCCGGTGCGCTGCTTTTATATATGTCAATGATTGGCTGCTGGCCGCCATCTTGGACCAGTCATACTCCTAGTTGCGTAGCAGCAGAAGAAACAAGATGCCAGAGCATTGTGCAGCATATTCCTGCTCAAATCGGCGGACCATCGAAAACAGGGCTCGGGGGATGACTTTTCACAAGTAAGATTTAACATTACCGTACTATTGGTTGTATTTTGTGAATAGAATATTACCAGAGCGTTGAGAAGGAGCAAGGATCTTTGATATTAATGTACTGAAATCGTAGCCAGCTAGCTAGGATATGGTTACTGCACCGGCTGGTGTTCACCCGGCTATGGAGTGAGACTTGATAAGTCATATTCCATAACACTGACTTACAACTGACACAAGAATGCTATTGTAGAAATAAAACAAATATTACTGGTATAACATCGGTTAGCGAATTTTACATAAGTTGGCACAGGCTGTATTATCAGTGTTGGGCAGTCGCTACTTGTAGCTTAGCTAGTAACTTAGTATTTTGGTGGTAGATTCAATATTTCCTGAATCAAGTAACTTTTCAGTAGCTTAACTCCTTTATTTATCAAGTAGCTTGGCCACACAAGCTACACTTTTCTTGTCATGTGAAATTGGCGCAACTTAAAGTAGCTTCCTATGTAGTGAACTAGCCTACTGCTTTGTTTGGGTTACTTAGCTGGGTGGTAGCTTCTGTGTAGTGAAGCTTTATTCATGGCAGTGTAATTGACAGCTTAGCTCATTACAATTTCCAAGCAGCTTGCCCAAACACTATGTATTATTCACATGTAATTCACCCTAACAAAAGTCTCATACCCACCCCACTTACTTAAAATAAAGGCAACAGAACATCTGACAGTAGAATGGTTTGCTAACAAGCTTATTCACAATTTCAGCAACGCTGGTTCATTATCAACAGAAGAAAATAAGCTTGACCTCCTTTTGTGAATTGTTTTTGTGTAGACTCTCCCAAATCTTCTGTTTTTCATTTTGAAGGTTTCCCAAGAACAAAGATGTGAGGAAGAAGTGGGAAGTGGCTTTGAGGAGAGAAGGATTTACTGCCACTTGTTCATCAGTGCTTTGCTGTCGCCATTTTAAGGAAGGCGATTTTGATAGGACGGGTCAGATTGTTCGACTCCGAGATGGCGTTATTCCATCCGTCTTCAGCTTCCCGGTTCACCTCCAAAGAGTAAGTGTATCATCATAAGGCTCTTAGCATTCATAAATGTAAATATTCTATTATCAATCACAGGACAGGGTGAGATGCTTATCCCTTTTATTTATTTATTTATTTATTTATTTATTTATTTATTTATATATATATATATATATATATATATATATATATATATATATATATATATATTTTGTATTATGCTTCTTCATTTTAGTTGGAAAAAAGAAGGGCTACGTCTACCTCCAGAAGAGCTGAAGAAAGCCTGTCCGTGGCCTCTCAGGATTCCCAAGAAACGTCAACCTCACACCCAGAACCTCAGCTTAATGATGTGAATATTTCTACTTTTAACATCATATCATAATGTTCCTGGACATATTAAAATCTCACTTTTTTTGCTGCCACTCATATTAAACACACTCACAAATAAACCCATACACACACAATTGAAGACACATTGAACATGCATTCTTGACACACACACACGCACACACACACACAGTGCGGGCAGTGTCTTTGACCGGTGATGACTATAAGAAAGAATGTGGGTCATAAACTAGTGGTGTCAAAGTGATGTTTGTGAAGTGAAACATTACTCAAACCATGTTCATCCCTCTTTCTACTAGGATCATGGCTATGCCTTGCCTGCGTCTCCTACCGCTCTTAAGACCAGACTCATCGAGGCCTTGGCAAGAGTGGAAAGTCTGGAGCGAGAGAAGAAGAATGCCATGGCCAGAGAAAAGAGGGCAAAGACCACAGTGAAGAGTCTTTTGGGGGGGATTTGAGGGAAAAAAAAACCTCCATTAATGAAGAGCTCCAAGAGAAGCTTGAATTCTACTCCGGTAAGACAAAATTAGCACTTTAAAATCCATGTACATGTTATTCTTACTCGCTTTATTAAACTCCTTAGAGTTATTACCTGAAGGGTAGTTATTCATTTTAAATCATAACATTTCCGATCTTCAGATAGACCTTATGGCAAAGCAGGGCCATGAGTACACAAAGGACTACAGAGAGTTTGTGCTCACGCTCCATCTACATGGTCCAAAGGCATGCAAATACCTCAGAGAGACTAAACATGTTCCCCTGCCACATCCACATACATTACTAAGGTAGGCTTAATGTTGTCCGATTTAATTTTTGGAAATTACTGATGCAAACACGTTAAATAGCTTCTTCTCAATTTTGTTTACAGGTGGCTGCGTTCGGTGGATGCCAAGCCTACATCCAACAAGATGATGGTGGATATGCTGGAGAGAAGATGCCAGGTGAGATCAGGCTAAATATGGATGGATGTTTCACCCATGTTGGATGCCATGTCCATCAGAAAACATGTGCAATATAATCCACATACCCAGTCAATGTCTGGTTTTGTAGACATGGGTGATGGAATCAGTGAGACTGATTGTTGCTACTGAGGCTCTTGTGTTCATGGTTGTTGGCCTACAAGGACATTGGAAGGCTCCCATTGCTTACTTCCTGACCAAGCCTCTCTCTCCAGAAAACACAAAGGGTCCTTCTCAGTCATGCTTTGGAGGAGTTCCATGCACGGGGCATTTGGGTGGCATGTGTTACAGTGGATGGGCATGCCTCCAATGTCAGCATGTGCAACCAACTCGGGTGTGAGCTGAAGGCAGACCCACGAGAGCCGCTTCAAACCAGTTTCTCGCATCCGGTGACTGGCGAGAAAGTATTTGTAATGATGGCCGCTTGCCACATGCTCAAGTTGGCACGTAATATGTTGCAGGTAAATTCTGATTGTTGTAGACCTATTTGTACAAGTTATGCCTCTGCTGCTAAAAGTTATATCTAAATATTGTTGTCTCTCCATTTGCACAGTTAAGGCTGGACATGATGATCCCATTCCTAAAAACATGGATGCTAACTAATTATCTATCCGCCCTGGTAGCTGTTTACCATTTTCATTCTGTGAGTTTGCACCCCTGTGATAGGCACTCAAGAATGGGTGACACATTCACATTACCGTTCACTTTACTGCTTTGAATGAACAAAATCACATGGTGTTTTCTTGGGGTCTTGTTTCGCCATGATCAGAGTAATACAACTTTTTTTCTTTTGCAGGTCATCAATATTGACACGTTGATGCTGATGATTCCTGAACTGCTTCAAGTTCAGCGGTATGTGCTCACCTACAGGTTCAGCCAGGATCACTTGGAGCTCCTATTTAATTCAATCAGAGCGTCAGGTAGGATTGGTGTTCTTTTAATTACAATAAATTCTGAAAATATACCTAATGAATATCTTTGTTGTGTCTTGTGAGTAACGTATGTATTGTGTGCCTGGTTTCCATACAAGGCGGCTGGAATAACCATCCATCGGCACGCCAGTTCCAGGCCATCTTCCACCGTCTGATGGTTCGGTTTGGTGTCTCACCTGGTAAGACGGGCCATGTGGCAGCCCAAGATAACACGGAGTCCCTGTCTGCTGTGGAGATGTTCTCTCCTGAAACTGCTGAAGAGCACCCATCTCCTTTCGCCAACATTTCGGGCCTTGTGTGTGACCACAGTTATCTCCCCACTCGGTTTGGTGGTCTGGTGGAAAATGCTCTGGTCTACATAGCAGGGGTTGTAGTCCGGGAGGAGATTGGAACGGAGGATGTTTTTTCTGCTTGGGGAACACATTGAGGAGACCCAGTTTGGCATCGACAACCATCATTCAGACTTCTTGTCATTGGTTGTGTCTGTGTTTCTTAAAATAAGGCTGCACCACATTGCCAAACTCACCTCTCTTGAACTGCAGAAAGGGAGCACGAGAAAGAAGCTGGGATTTGATTGAGGTTTTGAACAGATAAAGTTCCACGACAACTCAAGACTTTAATCCTAAATTCTGGCATCCCAGAACAAATTCTAAGCTTTATATCTGTACTAGAGATGCACCGATTAGAACTTTCTATGCCGATTCCAATTTACGATTTTCTTTGAGTTAGGCCAGCTGATACCGATTTTAGCCGATTCCGTTTTAATTTTTTCTAAACACTTTACAGCACACACAAATATTTATTTTCTATCTTTTCTTTAATATAACATTTTGCACAGAACATAGAATATTTTTTAAACAGATAATGGATCACTATATAATAGAACTGTATAAATACTCCTGGTGTGGGAAATTCACACACATCTAAAGTGCAACGTTAGAACCATTTCCTTCTTTTCCCATCCAATATCTAACAAAAAAAATGTGATTTTTGTTTTTGGTGTCGTCCCTCCACGCCCTACTTTTTCCTTGCAGGTGTTGCATATTGCAAACTTGTTATCTTCTGCACACATGCTGAAGAATTTCCAAACAGCTGACATGTTGCAGGTTAATTCACGAGGTTCCTTACATGTGCGAGAATAGCGCAGACACACGCTTCACACCGCGGAGAAGTTCAGAGAAAGTAAAAAGAGACTGTGCTGTCGCGTCCGTGCGTCCTTGCGTCCTTGAGAACTTATGTTGTCAGTTAATTGTAGCATTGACCAGCATGACAGGTCATGGCCGAGCACGTGAAAACCGGCCAATTCCAGTCAACCTTACTCATCACACATAGTATCTTTATGTCATATCTGTCATCAGTTTATCTGTACATTATTTCTTTGTGTTTGTGATTGTCTTTTATCTTATCTCTTTCCCTCTGGGTTCTGTAAAGCACTTTGTAACTGTATTTTGAAGTGTAAAGTGCAAAGTGTGCCTGCTCTGCGCTGTGACAGGAGCGGCACTGCAGCGCCGCATACTGGAGAGAAACTAAAGTATCGATCTCGTTACACTGGTATTGATCAATATCAACGTTGGTTTCGATATTATTGATATTTGGATCGATCTGCCCCATCACTACCTTAAACCAGAGAGTTCTTTTTTTAACTTCTTTGGGTTTTAACAGCATCTTGCGTCCTTAATGTAACATCACTGCCATCTTCTGGAGTGAGTTAACTCCTGCAGTGTCATCAGTCCTGTTCTCATTTGGAAGGTGACCAATCATCTTCTACCTTTTCCACTTTTCCCCACACTCCAGTATGTTCTTTACTCCTGCTCCTATTCCAAATTGTTTCATTTCTTCCATCATGTCCTTTTTCTCTGCACTGATGACTTGGACTCAAGCTTTTATGAAATCGGACTCGGGCATTCATGAAATAGGTCTCGAAAGTTGGATGAAGTTTCTGACTACTTTTATGTGTAATAATAAAATGTGATATAATATATATAAACCCACACCCACTACTGGTCAAAAGTTTTAGAACACACCAATGTTTCCAGGTTTTTATTGAAATTCATGGAGTTCAATGTCTTATTGTACTCTGAAATGAAAGAATAGAACAAATAAATAATTTAAGTAAAAAAAAAAATAAAATCACGGAATCAATTTATAAACCAAAATGTATTCTAAATTTTTGACTCATCAAAGTAGCCCCCTTTGGCAGATGTAACAGCTCAACACACTCGTGGCATTCTTTCTACAATGGAAATCAAATATTCTTCAGACAGTTCTTCCCAACTCTGTTGCAGAAGTTCCCATAAATGTGTGGCACTTGTAGGTTGCTTTGCTTTCACTTTTCTGTCCAGTTCATCCCAAACCAGCTCAATGGGGTTTAAGTCTGGTGACTGTGCTGGCCACTCCATGTGTTTAAGCTTACCATCTTGTTCTTTTTTGCTAAGGTAGTTCTGGCATAGCTTGGACTTATGTTTTGGGTCATTATCTTGCTGTAGGATGAACCCCTGACCAACTAGGTGTATACCAGAGGGTACTGCATGGCGCTGCAAAATGCTGTGGTAACCATTTTGGTTCAGGGTGCCTTTCACTCTGTACCAATCACCGACCCTGGCTCCAGCAAAACAGCCCCAGACCATCACGCTTCCTCCTCCATGTTTGACAGTTGATGTCACACACTGAGGAACCATCCTTTCGCCTACTCGACGGCATACAAAAATCCTGTGTGATGAACTGAAGATTTCAAATTTTGATTCATCAGTCCATAACCCCTTCTTCCAGTCTTCAGTAGTCCATTGGCGATGTTTCTTGGCCCAGGCAAGCCTCTTTTTCTTATTCTGCTGTCTTAGCAATGGCTTTCTTGCTGCAACTCGACCTATCAAACCTGCAGCTCGAAGTCTTCTCTTTACAGTTGAAACTGAGACTTGCTTATTACGACCACTATTCTATTCTGAAGCTGTTGTCCTGTGAGCCGCCAATCACGCAAGCTGTTGACTCTCAGAAACTTGTCTTCTGATTCTGTTGTGGCTTTGGGTCTGCCAGACCTCTTCCTGTCAGAGTTTCCCCCAGTTTCTAAGTGCCTTTTGATGGTGAAGAATACTGTACTCACTGACACCTTGACTTTCTTCGCAATTTCTCTGTAGGAAAGACCAACATTCTTAAGTGTTATGATGGTCTGTCTCTCTTCCATTGTTAACTGCCTTTTTCCCGCCATTTTTATAGCAACACACTACTTTCTGCAGTGCAATACTGTTCATATAATGCTCACGAGGGTACGGTACCACAGTGTGTTCCAACAATACTGTTATACAAACAGAGGGGGTTGTAAGTAATCCAGACAAGTTGGAACACGTGGGAATTGGTAGCACCAATGTTCAAAGCTTGATCAACCTCCATTGCTGCAGGACAGCTTTACGTTGTTAACCCATTTCTTGTTCCCTGAAAAAGGCCTTTTTGTAAAATACTGAAATTTACAAAAATACTTTTTTTTTAACCTCAGGCAGTTCACCATTTACCTTTGTACCATTTCAAGCTATTCATTGGATTTGAACTGCTAAAATTTCAATAAAAACTAAAAGAAATTGGAGTGTCTAAAACTGTGTGTATATATATATATATATATATATATATATATATATATATATATATTTAGTCTGTAACTGTTTCATGCAGGGTGTGTGTCCTCCACCTGCGACTGTAATTTATGATGCTTCCAACCCAATATATTCTATAACATAGATGGGGGAGGAAACAATACTTTGACCAATGGCTAAAAGCCAACTGGCCTTGTCTTGAGGCCCCCACTGATAAGCATGACAGATGTTTTCCAGAGAGGTGTCTTCTGAAAGTAGAGTAAAGTTCATACGAGGTCTCCTGTCGAATGTTAGATACCAGTCCTAAATGTTCAGATAAAGCTCAAATACATGTTATATAGAATGATCAGATAAAATAGGATGAAAATACACCTCACAAGCTTGGTTGGGATGAGCAACTTCAAATCACTGTAAAAACATGTTTTTAATAAAACATTTTTTTTTTTTACAGTCTGCTGTAAACTCAGCTTCTTAGAGTTATAAGATGTTAATTATTCGTCCTGTTTGTAATTTATTAAGTTTACCATTTTGGACAGTTTTCTGGTCGACATCCTGACCCTGATTCCAAATTTTTGTGAAAGCTTTTAGGCTATTACGCCCTTGTTTGTGTTAGTTTTAATAGACAGGGGATTTTGTATTCAGAACAAGAAGAAGCGCACCTGTGTTTTTGTTTTTACAATACGAAAATGCTGGGATGATGTGCAGTGTTTTACCCTTCGCCCATTTGTCTGCAGGAAGACAATCAGATGATTCCTGGGCTGACACAGAGGCATCAAGTACCTGTCGAGAGCACAAATAGAGTTTTTGTGTCATCAGTCTCATATATATATATAACCTATAGGCTCTATATCTCATTTCATATCTCTAACTTTTCTATCGCTGTAACACTACCTAAGGATTGAAGAGACAAGTGACATACAGGAGCTGGATTGTTTCAGGATACTATGCATCCTGATAAAGTTCCCTTGGCCTTTAGAATTAAAATAGCCCCACATCATCACATACCCTTCACCATACCTAGAGGTTTGCATGGTTTTATTTCAGTTAGCCTAATAGCTGGTTTGATTTGCATTGAGAGATGATCTTATGGAAAGTAGCCCATGCCAATCTCTAGGTATGGTGAAGGGTATGTGATTATGTGGGGGTGTTTTAATGGATCCATGAAATAACTGGCCTTTAAAAATAAAAATCTGCCTGACTCTATGGGAATTTAACATAGGGGTGTACTTACTTATGCCCCTGTATTTTAAGGAAGAATATTTATTTATTTACGATACATTATTCATTCACAAACAAAATTGGTGTCCTTAAAGGCTGGATTTTTCCTCTTTTTTTTTAATTAAGGCATTAAGATCAATTTCAAAAAGATGATTTTTTATTCCACTTTTTAGTCAACTTAAGCATGGGTGTGTAAACGTATGCACACCACTGTAACTATACAGTAAATA
Source organism: Perca fluviatilis (assembly GCF_010015445.1). NCBI lineage: Eukaryota > Metazoa > Chordata > Actinopteri > Perciformes > Percidae > Perca > Perca fluviatilis. Next base: position 23,137,759 of record NC_053125.1, on the reverse strand, counting down.
TAGGGTGTGTGTGTGTGTGTGTGTGTGTGTGTGTGTGTGTGTGTGTGTGTGTGTGTGTGTAGATCTGTTCATTTTGTGAATAAAATCAGAATCTGCAACGTAACCACTAACATTCCTCTGTCAGGTAAATGTAGTAGTACAATGTTTTTTCTCTGGAGTAGTAGTACACAGTAAGTCAGTAGTGCACAGTAGGTTGCATATTAAGTGCTTTGGGCAGAGACGGTTTAGAACCGAGAGGCCCTAACTCAGAGTAGTTTCCTGTATCTGTGTGATGTGGGCTCTGGCACACCTATTTAGGAGACTAGCAGCAGGACCTGAGTGTATTGATTTCAGTGGGAGAAGTGTACGTGAACACAGATTATGAGCGATTCTTTTGCCCCATAGACACCAAAGTAAATATTGGAGCCTTTCTTCAGAAGCCACATATCTCCATAACATTCTGACACTAAAATTGCATTTTTCAGACGGACACACCAGGAGAAAATTAGTTTGACACCCTTTTCTGTCTCAGGACCAAACTCTTGCGAGATCTGGCAACAAAGATGAGCTAGCCCTAACAAAACTATTCTCTGTGATGCTAAATATGTCTTTAAGCTGTGTAAATATTTAACATTAACAAAAGAAAATATTAATAAAATGTACAAATATAACATTTTATCCATCCACACAACGTTGACTACACTTTCAAATGAGGCCACGTCCATTTAGGACACAGGAAGTTAGTACTGTTTCATACCATAGGATGCAGCTTGCTTTGGGGGCCTTCTGTAAGTTATTTAGGGGTACAATGGTTCAGGAAAAAGCTGTATGCAGCAATAAAGAAGGCCAAACAGTCAGCTCACTCCAAACAGGCCTGTTTTCAGCAGTCACTGCACTAGTTACCTTAAAACCTCTCAATACCGCCATATCATCACCACCTGGTTCCACTAAAGGCAGCTTTACTATTAAAGCTGTAGTGTAATCAAATTTCAAGGTTATATCTTGGTAAAGACTCTGAATGTTTTAAAGATAAGCATTTGGTCGGGAAAGAATTTCAGCATTATTTTTAGCAATAATTTGTGTTTTCCTGGATTTTCCTTGACTGTATTACACTGATATTACTCCATGATTATTGTAAAAACTTAGCCTTAATACTGACTAGCTTTGCACTATTATTACTCTCACTAAAATCCTTAAAAAAGTAAAGGTGACCGTGCCTCAACACTGGAGGGTGTGACTGTTACTGTTAATAATTACCTTGAGTTTACAACATTTCTTTTTTACAAGTATCTCTTTTGATTGTTTTGGCTCCGTTCCCCATATCCCCGGACTCTCCAGACAAGGTCCTTAGATAAACCATACCAGTCATGGCGATTGGTTTTTAATTTGTGTTTACCCACGGTAACGCCCTGCTTCACATGAATACAGTTACAATATTTGCACCTGGCAGCAGCTCCACTTGAGACTTGGGGGCTAAAAGGTAATTCCATCTAACTTACAAAAACAAATTTTTCTCACTAATTGTTACGACCCGATGAATCAGAGAGTAATCACTGATGTAAAAAATAAGGTATTTAGGATGAGGACTAACCGATGTGTATGTCAAATGTAATGCTGTGTAACACTGACTGGAGTGTAAACTTCCCTGAATCTAATAAAGATAAGGAGCTGGCTAACGCTAGCCCAAACACTGCTAGCATCCAGGACAAGTGGGGAAATAATGCACAGTGGATGTGCAGGTTTTTGCCAAGTCCAAGTATCTATCTTGCTAATTTGACATTGGAGCATGTCAAAATAGTTCCCAAAGTGTGAAACTACATCTTTCAAATCAACTCTAAAACTGACTGGTAACCAGAGGCCAGAATAGGGATGATAGGATCTACGTAAGGCTTCTACGTAAAGTTTATTTTGTTTGTGTTGAGTTGCACACTTGGATAATTGGCGTTTTCTTCTGACTTGGTGTCCTTCACCTCTTCTATTTATTAGTTTCATGGAAACTCCACTAGAGCTACAGAGATTAATCGATTAGTTTCTGACTATTAAATTAATCGCCAACTATTTAGTAATCCTTTGTGACAGTAAACTGAATATTTTTGAGTTGTGGACACCTCAAAGATATTAATTTCAAAACAAGTCAAACGAGACATTTGAGGACGTTATCTTGGGCTCTGGGAAACCCTGATCGTCATCACCATTTTCTGACATTTTATAGACCAAACAACTAATCGATGAATCGAGAAAATAACCAACATATTAATCAACAATGAAAATAATTGTTAGTTGCAGCCCCTAAACTCCTGTCTGTTTATCAGAGAAACTGTCAGTCCCTGGGTGGGAACTTTGCATCAGTGCATAACATATTTGAGTACTGTGAGATTCAGAAGATAATGGCCACCACTTTAAGTATAGAGTATAAAGAAGCATGGCTCGGAGGCTCTGATGCCCAAGACGTAGCCTATTTTATTCATTTAGTTTATTTACACAATTTGGCAGTCATTTGATTAAACAAATCTTTATTGATTTATATAATATTCTCTTCTCTTGTCTGTAGGAGGGTGTTTGGCTGTGGAGTGATAGTTCCACAGATAGTTTCTCCTACCAGAAGTGGTGTCCTGGACAGCCCGACAACACTCGTCAGCACTGTCTGCAAATGAACTTTGGAGGTAAATTTACAGTATTTCTATTGAGAGGTCAAAGTAAGCTACTACAGGCAAAATCATTGTTTTGTTTTTTTCATGCAATGGTCAATTCTGAGATTTTCTTGAGAGGCAATTGCAGAATGCAAATGTGAATGATATGGTGGAAAAAACGTTTATTTATATCTTAACGATTATAACTTGAATGTATGAGTGGTGCAAATGATGATACATTTAATCAGAATTTCATCATTTGCTATATTGATTGTATATGGTTTTCACTGTGGCTTGTCTCTTATGAATGTTTAAAACAATAACCATAATGTTGACAGTACAACATTGGTTAATGTCTGACACTTTTTGTAGTAATGTTTGTATTCAGAACAAGAAGAAACGATCCTGTGTTTTTGGTTATGCAGACGGAAAATGCTGGGATGATGTCGGGTGTTCTGCCCTTCGCCCATTTGCGCTGACACAGAGGCATCAAGTACCTGTTGAGAGCACAAATACTGTTTTTATGTCATCAGTCTCATATATATAACCTAAAGGCTCTATATCTCATTTCATATCTCTAACTTTTCTATCGCTGTAACACTACTAAAGGATTGAAGAGACAAGTGACATACAGGAGCTGGATTGTCTCTTAGGCCTAAGTGCAGTGCATTCTAGAGTGCTGTTTCAGTGGAGAAATCACAATGCGGTGCCACAGGCTGCCCTTCATGCTGAAAAATGCGTTGGCCTCTAAATGGTTACGGTAAATAGTTTCCTGTGTGTTTTAATTATTAAGCGGTAGTAGTTCTACTTCGAATAATTTTAACCAGGGTTTGGAACAGTTTCATCGTAAATTGCTCTTTCATAAAATGTACTTCATCATTTAATATAATCATGTAATATCTATGTTTTAGCTTCTCCAACCATCTATTGTCTAAACAGTTTGTCCTGACATGCTGTCATGCTCCCAGGAAAGATCCTGTTCTACAGGATCTGTCACAAGCCATTGATTTTCATAGCCCCAACATACACAGAGGTGGAGATATTAATTTTTAAACCAAAGATATATAGATAAATCACTGTATGTAAGAGCTGGTGTTTCTCTTGTTCATCACCTCCACACAGGAACACTGAAGCTGACACTGAGAAGAAAGAAGATAATCCTGCAGAAGGTTTGCTTCATCTCTTTTCTCACTCCCTTGTTTCTTATGCTCTGTTGTCTCCTATTATCATCTCTACTTCCTCTTGTCCTGTACTCGAAGGGGCTCTCTTCAGAAATATCACTAACACATCTGTTTCTCTTTGTTGAAGATAATTTTTACCATTTGCATCATCTCAACCATGAAGGTGCTGATTGTGTCTCTACTGGTCTGTGCCCTGATGGCTCTGACCACAGCTGCTGGTGAGTATTAACTGGGGTCTGTAAGACCAGAAACTGTCCACATGTTTTGTCACTTATTTAGTTAGTCTTCTCTAAATATGTCCTGTTATTTACTGACATCCATGCAGTGTTCCTCCCGCTCTGTTGCTTCTTTTATTTATCATTACTATCAATATTTCCTGAAAAAGAGGCCGATGCCGCCTCCTCTTTTATTCTGGCTGGACATTGGAGAGATTTGTTATTCATGGGTCAAAGTCCTATCAAACTGACCATAAGATGAATTACTTTAGGACTGGAAGTAAACAGTCTTGTCCTTCTTCACTGTGAAGAATAGGGAGCACATAGAGTTCAGTCACTAAGTTCTGTGTCAAACCTCCAGCTGTTCCAGAAGCAGAGCCGGGTCAGAAGATAGAACCACTCGTTCAGGAAGGTGAGTTGGTATTTGTTCAGATTTTACAGAAACACATTCTTATGATCAGCTCTGCAAAGTGTTTGGGTCTTTCACCTTTTACAGCTGAAACTTTAACAGTTTTGGCCTCTGTCGTGTGTTCAGTTCTTTTCGAAATATCTTTTCAGGGAAAAGTCACATCGTCGAGAGGTCTTCATCTTGTCCCAGAGGTTGGACTCGCTACAGCGGTCGCTGTTTCCTCTACGTTCCAACAGCCATGACTTGGTCTAATGCTGAGGTAATCAGGATGATTTTTGATTGACTGCTTCTACGTAAACTTTATTTAGTTTGTGTTGACTTGCACTCTTGGTTAATTGGCGTCTTCTTCTGACTTGTTGTCCTTCAACCTTTCCAATTATTAGTGTCATGGCAACTCCACTAGAGCTGCAGAGATTAATGGATTAATCGACTGAGTAATTTTAATAAAAAAAATGTCAACATTTCTTTGATTCCAGCCTCTTTAATGTGACTATTTTCTAGTTTCTTCACTCTTCTGTGACAGTAAAGTGAATATCTTTGAGTTGTGGACAAAACAAGACATTTGAAGATGTCATTTTAGGATTTGGTAAACACTGATCGACATTTTTTACCATTTTCTGACATTTTGAAGACCAAACAACTAATCGATTAATCAACAATGAAAATCATTGTTAGTTGCAGCCCCTAAACTCCTGTCTGTCTGTTTGTCTGTCTGTTTATCAGAGAAACTGTCAGTCCCTGGGTGGGAACCTTGCATCAGTGCATAACGTACAGGAATACCAGGAGATTCAGAGGCTGATAGTGAAAACCACTTTTGAGTCTAAAGAAACATGGATCGGAGGCTCCGATGCCCAACAGGTAGGCTATTCTTATATATGAGTACACACGATCTGACAGTTATTCCATTAAAAAATTAATTCATATAATATTCTGTTCTCTTGTATCTAGGACAGTATTTGGCTGTGGAGTGATGGTTCACATTTTATCCACGTGAACTGGTGTCGTGGACTGCCTGACAACTATCAGGGCAGACAGCACTGTTTACAAATGAACTATGGAGGTAAATCAAATGACATTATTTCTATTGAGAGGTAAAATTCGATTACGATAAAATGTTATCAAACTCATATATCAGCTTGTACACAGTCTCTAGTTGTTTTTATTATAACAGAGTATGTCTTTGTATAGTGATGTTTGTATTCACAAGAAGAAACGCTCCTGTGTTTTCGGTTTTTACAGAAGGAAAATGCTGCGATGATGTCGAGTGTTTTACCCTTCGCCCATTTGTCTGCAGCAAGAAAATCTGATGATTCCTGGGCTGACACAGAGGCATCAAGTACCTGTCGAGAGCACAAATACTGTTTTTGTGTAATCAGTCTCATATATATATAACCTAAAGGCTCTACATCTCATTTCATATTTTTATCTTTTCTATTGCTGTAACGCTACCAAAGGATTGAAGAGACAAGTGACATACAGGAGCTGGATTGTCTCTTAGGCCTAAGAGCAGACTGAACGAGTTATGAAAATAATGATTTTACCACAACTGTATTCTGTCTGGAGAGTGAACTGGTCTTTCTTGTCTTTCAGTATGCAAAATTAAAATGCTCAAGCATCTAAACCAGCTGGTCTGTGAGTCTGTGTTAAATCTAGTAGTTTGTTTTAAAACTTCTTACATCTCAAAGAACTCTGACTGTAACATCATTAAATATCATGGTGCACATACACTTTTTTAAGTAATAAGTGGACATATCTAACGCAAAGATATGCCGCTAATGATGCATCAACCATCACATGGACCTTCCTGTTTTCAACAGTGTGTCAGAATCCTTTTTGTGTGTGTGTGTGTGTGTGTGTGTGTGTCAAGAACTGTTCATTTTGTGAGTAAAGGCAGGCCAAAGTGGCGGGGTCTCCTCCCCTTTATCCAGGTAGCTGAACACAGCAGCACTCAGCAATCACCAACCTGGAAAAGAGATGGAGGAGACACACACACACACACACACACAACAAAAAGACAAATCCCTACGTAACGATAGTGTTCTGGATAAAGTTTTAGTTCCCAGGTTTTGAAATACTTGTGTCTTTGGACCTGAAGCCATCTGATTATTAGATGAGTCTATTGTTGACCGCTCTGGACCTCAACCCAACTCTCTCTGGAGATGGTAAAGTTTAAACTGACTGAAATCCAAAAACACACCTCTGAGCCATGATATAACTCTGTTAGCCACTACGACACAGTACAGAAACATACTCTGCACATCTACATCGTGAGACAGGTGCTCCTGAGGGGGACAAGCAGGTCAAAAGTTGCAAAGAAACCCCCGCACGTTGTCTAACTGGCAAACAATATCACACAAGCTGACGGTCAAGTGCAGCTTTATATGATGTCAGTGATGATGCGAAATGATGATGCTCAGAAAGTGTCTGAAATCAGAATTAACTGCACATGAGCGTTCACTATAAAGAGAATGAGTAAAGGGTGATTGCGGACACAGCCTGACATTTCGGACACTTAATAATCATCATCACTGAGCGTGGAGAAAACATGATAAAGTACCCTAGGGTGCCCTTTAAATAGATGAAACGTGATGAAACGCCTTCTAGGACGCATTTCCGGTGGAGAAAATGCAGTGCCATAGGCTGCCCTTTATGCTAGAAAATATGTTTTCCCTGCATGTTTATTTTTTTTTTATAAAGTTGTAGTAGTTATACTTTAAATCTGAGTCCCATTATAGAATTTTCACCAAGGTTTGGAAGTGTTTCATCATAAATTGATCACGACTTTTTGCCCACTGCTGCCCCCCGCAGCAGCCCCTTTTCCCCGCGCCCTTTTCAGAAAAGGTTGCAGTTTATTATTTAATATAATCATTTAATTGAATATTTCATCTTCTCCATCCATCTAATGTCTAAACAGTTTGTCCTTCAGTTGTTCAGGTCTACAGGTGACACGTCATTCTTCATAGGGAAGATCCTGTTCTACAGGATCAGTCAAAAGCAATTGATTTTTATAGCCCACCGTATACTGAGGTGGAGTAGATGGATATATTTGTTCAAAGCAAATATAGATAAATCACTGTATATAAGAGCTGGTGTTTCTCTTGTTCATCACCTCCACACAGGAACACTGAAGCTGACACTGAGAAGAAAGAAGATAATCCTGCAGAAGGTTTGCTTCATCTCTTTTCTCACTACCTTGTTTCTTATGCTCTGTTGTCTCCTATTATCATCTCTACTTCCTCTTGTCCTGTACTCAAAGGGGCTCTCTTCAGAAATATCCCTAACACATCTGTTTCTCTTTGTTGAAGATCATTTTTACCATTTGCATCATCTCAACCATGAAGGTGCTGATTGTGTCTCTACTGGTCTGTGCCCTGATGGCTCTGACCACAGCTGCTGGTGAGTATTAACTGTGGTTTGTAAGACCAGAAACTGTCCACATGTTTTGTCACTTATTTAGATAGTCTTCTCTAAATATGTCCTGTTATTTACTGACATCCATGCAGCGTTCCTCCTGCTCTGTTGCTTCTTTTATTTATCATTACTATCAATATTTCCTGAAAAAGAGGCCGATGCATATTCATGGGTCAAAGTCCTATCAAACTGACCATAAGAGGAATTACTTTAGGACTGGAAGTAAACAGTCTTGTCCTTCTTCACTGTGAAGAATAGGGAGCACATAGAGTTCAGTCACTAAGTTCTGTGTCAAACCTCCAGCTGTTCCAGAAGCAGAGCCGGGTCAGAAGATAGAACCACTCGTTCAGGAAGGTGAGTTGGTATTTGTTCAGATTTTACATTAACACATTCTTATGATCAGCTCTGCAAAGTGTTTGGGTCTTTCACCTTTTACAGCTGAAATTTTAACAGCTTTTGCCTCTATCGTCGACATCATTTACAGCTGCAACTGTTTCTGTGAAAATGAAAAAAACCTTCGTTGTTGCCTCTTGTATCAGTTCTTTTCTAAATTTGTTTTCAGGGAAAAGTCACATCGTCAAGAGGTCTGCATCTTGTCCCAGAGGTTGGACTCGCTACAACGGTCGCTGTTTCCTCTACGTTCCAAAAGCCATGAGTTGGTCTAATGCTGAGGTAATCAGGATGATTTTTGATTCACTGCTTCTACGTGAAGTTTATTTTGTTTGTGTTTACTTGCACTCTTGGATAATTGCCGTCTTCTTCTGACTTGTTGTCCTTCAACCTTTGTAATTATTAGTGTCATGGCAACTCCACTAGAGCTGCAGAGATTAACTGACTGAGTCATTTTAATAAAAATAAATGTCAAAATTCTTTGATTCCAGCCTCTTTAATGTGAATATTTTCTAGTTTCTTCACTCTTCTGTTTCAGTTTCAGTAAACTGAATATTTTTGAGTTGTGGACAAAGCAAGACATTTGAAGACGTCATCTTAGGATTTGGATAACACTGATCGACATTTTTCACCATTTTCTGACATTTTTTAGACCAAACAATTAATTAATTAATCGACAATGAAAATCATTGTTAGTTGCAGTGCAGCCCCTAAACTCCTGTCTGTCTGTCTGTTTATCAGAGAAACTGTCAGTCCCTGGGTGGGAACCTTGCATCAGTGCATAACGTACATGAATACCATGAGATTCAGAGGCTGATAGTGAAAACCAGTTATGGGCATAAAGCAACATGGATCGGAGGCTCCGATGCCCAACAGGTAGGCTATTCTTATATATGAGTACACACGATCTGAGAGTTATTTCATTAAAAAATATTTATTTTATTCATGTAATTTTCTGTTCTCTTGTCTCTAGAAGAATATTTGGCTGTGGAGTGATAGTTCACGTTTCATCTACGTGAACTGGTGTCGTGGAGAGCCCAACAACTTTTTTGGCAGTCAGCACTGTTTACAAATGAACTATGGAGGTAAATCAAATGACATCATTTCTATTGAGAAGTTAGAGCTTTAACATTACATCCAAAAGTATAGGTTTTATTTCATGCACTGGTCAATTCTAAGATTACCTTGTGTAATGTTTTAAAGAGCCCCTGTTATATATGTTTTCTTGATGTATACTTGACATAGGTTTACATGTTTAGGTTTGCATGCTTATGTCTGAGGTCTTGGCCCGCCTCCCCGTAAAGCCCAGTCTGCTCTGATTGGTCAGCTGGCCCACTCTGTTGTTGTTGGTCCTCCAAATTCAAACAAGCCACTGGGCGGGCTGTGCTGGCTCAGGCAGCACCTATGGGTAGCACGTATGAAAAACTGGGCTGGCTTTCTCAATCAATAACATTAGGCTTGTTCGAGATGAACTGCACCTTGCCTGTAAAGTGGACGAGAGCAGAGGCATGTACTACGAAGCAGGATTTGGCGTTAACGAGCTAACTTCAGGTTCAACCCAGGGTTTTCTGTACTACGAAGGTGGATCAGTTGTTATCGGGTTCAATCGCCGTGGTAACTCATGCTGAACACTTAACCTGGTCGGAGGCCTGTACTACGAAGCAAGATCAACTTGTCCTGGATTTCTTTCAGTAATCCGGCTTCACCTAACCTAACAACCGCGGTCCCGCATAACCTGTACTACGACGCTGGTTATCAACTAGTTCAGTCAACTCAGGGTTTCCCAATCCAGCGGCGCGCGCGTTCACATAAAAGAGGCGAGGTTTGCGCACCACAACCAATCGCGAAACATCTACGCATCCGCATGTTATATAAGAAGAGCAAATTATAATTCTCCATAAATATGAAGAACCAGAACCGCGGTTTTACAGAGAGAACGCAATGCAGTCGCTGCTTCCTAAAACAGGAAGAAAGCTGGCAAAAATAAATAAATAGCCTACGCTGTAGATGTTTTTAAAATCCACAACGCTTATTAATATCACTTCCCCATCAGTCAGGAAGATCTGACCATAATTACACTTGTGCTTTCCATAAACTGTTGTTCGCTTTAGCCTATTATTTCAGTTGGCAGCCCCCGCAAGCGTGCGATCGTTAGAGCAAATAAAACATATACAAACATAATTCAAACCGATGTGTACATTGGCGACACATGGCTCAAGAAGCCGATATGTAATTCCCTCCCATTAAAATATATAGGCTATATTTCATAAAAATACCCATGTTAACGGGGTTGTTGGTCTCTCAATGTTTTAACTTTTATTAGCGCACCCCTCTCTCCCCCTCTGTCTCTCTCTGCACCGAGCTCCGCCTGATCTTCTTTAAGAATGGTGACGCCGTTATCAATCGAGTATTGATTGGTCAGTAGGCGGTGCTTTTACACCGGTTGATCTCTGATCTCCGACTTAACCTGCTCCCGACCAGGTTAGGTGTTCAGCATGAGTTACCACGGCGATTGAACCCGATAACAACTGATCCACCTTCGTAGTACAGAAAACCCTGGGTTGAACCTTAAGTTAGCTCGTTAACGCCAAATCCTGCTTCGTAGTACAGGCCACTGGAGCAGGTTAAGTCGGAGATCAGAGATCAACCGGTGTTAAAGCACCGCCTACTGACCAATCAATACTCGATTGATAACGGCGTCACCGTTCTTAGAAGACCAGGCGGAGCTCGGTGCAGAGAGAGAGAGAGAGGAGAGAGGGTGCGCTCATAAAGTTACAAACATTTAAGATCGATAACCCCGTTAACTATTCCCTGATTGGTTTGTATGGATATATAATATATATATATATATATATATATATTTTAATGGGAGGTAAATATCGTCTTCTTGAGGCCGTGTGGTCGCCAATGCACATCGGTTTGAATTGTGTTTTATATGTTTTTGCATTTTTATTTACGATCTACGTATGACACCACCCCGCCCGAGGTCGCAACTGAAATTATAGTGCATAGTAGCAACGACACTTTACATGGAAAGCACAAGTGGAATTATGGTCAGATCTTGGTCCTGACTGATGGGGAAAATGATATTAATAAGCGTTGTGATTTAAACATCTACAGCGTAGGCTATTTATTTATTTTTTACCAGCTTTCTTTCCTGTTTTAGGAAGCAGCGACTGTATTGCGTTATGCCTGTAAAACCGCGTCTGTGTTCTTTATATTTATGGAAAGTATTATAACTTTGCTCTTCTTATATAACATGCGTAGATGTGGTAATGTTTGCGATTGTTTATGGTGCGCAAACCTCGCCTCTTTATGTGAACGCGCGCCGCATGACAAAGCCGCATTAGTTAACTGAACTAATTGTTAACAGCGTCGTAGTACAGGTCTGCGGAACGGCTCAGTTTTAGGAGCCGGATTAACCGAATACCGAGAAATCAGGAAAACCAATCTCATGCAAAACTTCAAACGGCGCGGCAGCAGCAGTGGGAGGTGACAAAAATCCGCTGTCAAGTCGGACAGTTGACAGCTGTCTCCAGCATCCTTTAGGCTGAACAAGTCACAGAAACACTCACATCCTGTTAGGTCCAATTACGATTAAAATGTTCAGCTTGTATGCAGTCTCCAGTTGTTTTTATTTTTACAGAGTATGTCTTTTGTATAGTGATGTTTGTATTCAGAAGAAGAAGAAACGCTCCTGTGTGTTTTGGTTTTTGCAGTCGGAAAATGCTGGGATGATGCCAAGTGTTCTGTCCGTCGCCCATTTGTCTGCAGCAAGAAAATCAGATGATTCCTGGGCTGACACAGAGGCATCAAGTACCTGTCGAGAGCACAAATACTGTTTTTGTGTCATCAGTCTCATATATATAACCTAAAGGCTCTACATCTCATTTCATGTCTTTATCTTTTCTATTGCTGTAACACTACCAAAGGATTGAAGAGACAAGTGACATACAGGAGCTGGATTGTCTCTTAGGCCTAAGAGCAGACTGAACGAGTTATGAAAATAATGCTTTTACCACAACTTTATTCTGTCTGGAGAGTGAACTGGTCTTTCTTGTCTATCAGTATGCAAAATTAAAACGCTCAAGCATCTAAACCAGCTGGTCTGTGAGTCTGTGTTAAATCTAGTAGTTTGTTTTAAAACTTCTTACATCTCAAAGAACTCTGACTGTAACATCATTAAATATCATGGTGCACATACACTTTTTTAAGTAATAAGTGGACATATCTAACGCAAAGATATGCCGCTAATGATGCATCAACCATCACATGGACCTTCCTGTTTTCAACAGTGTGTCAGAATCCTTTTTGTGTGTGTGTGTGTGTGTGTGTGTGTGTGTCTCAAGAGCTGTTCATTTTGTGAGTAAAGGCAGGCCAAAGTGGCGGGGTCTCCTACTCTTTATCCAGGTAGCTGAGCACAGGTGTGCTCACTCAGCAATCACCAACCTGGAGAAGAGATGGAGGAGGCACACACACACACAGCAAAAAGACAAATCCCTACGTAACGATAGTGTTCTGGATAAAGTTTTAGTTCCCAGGTTTTGAAATACTTGTCTCTTTGGACCTGATGCCACCTGATTATTAGATGAGTCTATTGTTGACTGCTCTGGACCTCAACCCAACTCTCTCTGGAGATGGTAAAGTTTAAACTGACTGAAATCCAAAAACACACCTCTGAGCCATGATGTAACTCTGTTAGCCACTACGACACAGTACAGAAACATACTCTGCACATCTACATCGTGAGACAGGTGCTCCTGAGGGGGACAAGCAGGTCAAAAGTTGCAAAGAAACCCCCGCACGTTGTCTAACTGGCAAACAATATCACACAAGCTGATGTTCAAGTGTAGCTTTATATGATGTCAGTGATAACGCGAAATGATGATGCTCAGAAAGTGTCTGAAATCAGAGTTTACTGCACATGAGCGTTCACTATATAGAGAATGAGTAAAGGGTGATTGAGGACACAGCCTGACATTTCAGACACTTACTAATCATCATCACTGAGCGTGGAGAAAACATGATAAAGTACCCTAGGGTACCCTTTTAATAGATGAAACGTGATGAAACGCCTTCTAGGATGCAGTTCCAGTGGAGAAAATGCAGTGCCATAGGCTGCCATTAAAGTGATGGTTCGGAGTAATTTACCCTAGGGTCCTTTGCACCATGACCTCGAGCCAAACACCCCCCCAGAAGCTTTTTTCACCTGGGTCTAACATTGGGCGAGTTAGCGTAGAGTAGCGTTAGCTGCTGAATAGCTTAGCGCGGGGCTAATGGACCCACGTTTGTATCTCTTAAATGACCCCACTAATAATGCCCGAAATGATACCAAAGGTCTACACTAGTATATATAGGTTATGCACTCATAAAACGATGGATTGGAAAGTTTGTAAGTACACCAGAAGTTTATGTAAATAACACTTGCCTGCTGGCTTCTGCTCTCTGCTGTTGTTGTTGCTGCTGTGAGTCTAACTGCAGGTAGCAGCAGCAGCAGCAACAGCAACAGAGAGCAGAAGAGAGCAGGCAAGTGTTCATAAACTTTCTAGGTTTTTTTTCATGCACTGGTCAATTCTAAGATTACCTTGTGTAATGTTTTAAAGAGCCCCTGTTATATATACACTATCTCACAAAAGTGAGTACACCCCTCACATTTTAGTAAATATTTAATTATATCTTTTAACACTGAAGAAATTACACTTTGCTACAATGTAAAGTATTAAGTGTACAGCCTGTATAACAGTGTAAATGTGCTGTCCCCTCAAAATAACTCAACACACAGCCATTAATGTCTAAACCGCTGGCAACAAAAGTGAGTACACCCCTATGTTAAATTCCCATAGAGGCAGGCAGATTTTTATTTTTAAAGGCCAGTTATTTCATGGATCCATGATACTATGCATCCAGATAAAGTTCCCTTGGCCTTGCATAGTATCCTGTTTTATTTCATGCACTGGTCAATTCTAAGATTACCTTGTGTAATGTTTTAAAGAGCCCCTGTTATATATGTTTTCTTGATGTATACTTGACATAGGTTTACATGTTTAGGTTTGCATGCTTATGTCTGAGGTCTTGGCCCGCCTCCCCATAAAGCCCAGTCTGCTCTGATTGGTCAGCTGGCCCACTCTGTTGTTGTTGGTCCTCCAAATTCAAACAAGCCACTGGGCGGGCTGTGCTGGCTCAGGCAGCACCTATGGGTAGCGCAGTATGAAAAACTGGGCTGGCTTTCTCAATCAATAACATTAGCGCGTTACGCCTGTAAAGTGGGCCGAGCAGCGGCAGACAAAAATCTGCTGTCAAGTCAGACAGTTGACAGCTGTCTCCAGCAGCCTTTAGGCTGCACAAGAAGTCACAGAAACACTCACATCCTGTTTGGTCCGATTACGATAAAATGTTCACAGCTTGTACGCAGTCTCAAGTTGTTTTTATTTTACAGAGTATGTCTTTGTATAGTGATGTTTGTATTCAGAAGAAGAAGAAAAGCTCCTGTGTTTTTGGTTTTGTAGCCGGAAAATGCTGGGATGATGTCAAGTGTTCTGTCCTTCGCCCATTTGTCTGCAGCAAGAAAATCTGATGATTCCTGGGCTGACACAGAGGCATCAAGTACCTGTCGAGAGCACAAATACTGTTTTTGTGTCATCAGTCTCAATATATGACCTAAAAGGCTCTATATCTCATTTCATGTCTTTATCTTTTCTATCACTGTAACGCTACCAAAGGATTGAAGAGACAAGTGACATACAGGAGCTGGATTGTCTCTTAGGCCTAAGAGCAGACTGAACGAGTTATGAAAATAATGCTTTTACCACAACTGTATTCTGTCTGGAGAGTGAACTGGTCTTTCTTGTCTTTCAATATGCAAAATTAAAACGCTCAAGCATTGAAACCAGCTGGTCTGTGAGTTTGTGTTAAATCTAGTAGTTTGTTTTAAAACGTCTTACATCTCAAAGAACTCTAACTGTAACATCATTAAATATCATTGTGCACACTTTTTAAGTAATAAGTGGAAGTTTCTATCACAAAAATATGCTGTTACGCTGTGCCAGTAGTACACAGTAGCATATTAAGTGCTTTGGGCAGAGACCGTTGAGAACCGAGAGGCCCCAACTCTTTGCGACTTTGAGTCTGTGAAAAGCGCTATATAAATTCAATTCATTATTATTATTATTAACTCAGAGTAGTTTCCTGTATCTGTATGATGTGGGCTCCACCACACCTCTTTAGGAGACGTGAGTGTATTGATTCCAATGGGAGAAGTGTACGTGAACACAGATATTTACACCAAAGTAAATATTGGAGCCATTCTTCAGAAGCCACATATCTCCATAACATTCTGACACTAAAATGGCAATTTTCAGACAGACACACCAGGAGAAAATTAGTTTGACACCTGTTTCTGTGTCAGGACCAAACTCTTGCGAGATCTGGCAACACAGATCAGCTAGCCTCAACTAATGTTCGTGAACACCCTAACAAAACTATTCTCAGTGATGCTAAATATGTCAACGTCATCGACTACGTAAGTCGCGTACACAAATAATTTGTTGGGCCGGTCGCGTCACTAAATAAATAAATAAAACTCATGCGCAAATTAATTAATGTAATGCGGAACTACCGTTGGATACGCGGGTTCTAGGGTCACCTAATCTGTATCTCCGCCTTAGCTCTGAAGCTAGCCGAGCTCCTCCGCCTACATGCAGGTTTTTGTCAGGTCGACGGTCCAGTGAGTGAGTCAGAGATAGCAGCACGAAAAGACGAGTATGGCGAGTGGTGGCGACCAACAAGAGTTCCCCGCCGGCCTCTTTAAGATCGCAAGTTTGGCAAAACTTCGAGACTGTATGCTTGCCTGGAGTCTCCCGTGTCATGTCCTCTTGTCTAATGCCGTCCCCGCCTCGAAAACTTGGGTCTTCGGGTCAGTTACATTAGTACGCTACAGGCGAAAGAGTGGTGGATAAGACGAGGACTGTGTGTCGGTGTTGTTCAGCAGTTGTCGGGTATGTGAGTGGAAATACATCCAACATGCTAACGCATATCCAATGCCATCACCCAGATGTGCTAATCACTGGAACGAGACAAAAACAAACTGTCCAACTTCTCCTCCCTACAGTGCTTAACCAGCCTTTAGATACAAATAATTAAAGTTAAATTAAAGGAAGAAGAGCTTGGATGTTAATCAAGAGCCTATTCATTATTTAACTACTGCTGTTAAAAAAAGCAAATACAGGCTACTCTTTTTGCACTTGCTCTGTTTACTTTAAGTTTTTATTTTTGTATTCCTCCTGAAAGTGACTGTATTTGGTGGTTGGATTAATAGCCTACATCTGGCTTCAGGTTGCACTGCAAATTCATTTTACTTGAACAATGCTAAACTACTTTAATAAATAAAGATTTGAACCTTATTGAAATTTGTTTTGTGTAAATTTTTTATAATTGAAAAAAGGGAAAATTATTCTCCTTTAAAATTTTTTATTTTTTTATTTAAATTTTTTTTTTTTTTTTATCAAACAACCACGTTCGCGAGATGAATCGTTTAAAAAATAATCGTTTGGGACAGCCCTAGTCTTTAAGCTGTGTTTACTACACTTTCAAATGAGGCCACGTCCATTTAGGACACAGGAAGTTAGTACTGTTTCATACCATAGGATGCAGCTTGCTTTGCCTTGCAGGGCCTTCTGTAAGTTATTTCGGGGTTCAGGAGAAAGTTGTATGCAGCAATAAATGAGGCCAAGCAGTCAGCTCGCTCCAAGCAGGCACGTTTTCAGCAGTCACTGCACTAGTTAACTTAAAGCCTCTCAGTACTGCCATATCACCACCTGGTTCCACTAAAGGCAGCTTTACTATTAAATGTCCAATGACAAGATGCTCTTTGGATGCTTTTATATAGACCTTAGTGGTCCCCTAATATTGTATCTAAAGTCTCTCTCCCGAAATTCAGCCTTGGTGCAGAATTACAGCCACTAGAGCCAGTCCCATAATGAGCTTGCCTTAGTATGTGCCATTTCTGTGTCTGTAGCTTTAAATGCTATTGAGGAGGAGAGAGGGGGGGCAAGGTGGAGGGTGGGGGTGTGGCCTTGACCAACTGCCACTTTGCTCGTTTGAAAGCCATGATGTCTCTCTCTCTCATGGGTGGGCACAATTCTCTGGGCGGGCAAAGCAGAGAAAGGGGAGGTAACCTTGCTCCTTATGACCTCATAAGGAGAAGATTCCAGATCGGCCCATCTGAGCTTTCATTTTCTCAAAGGCAGAGCAGGATACCCAGGGCTCGGTTTACACCTATCACCATTTCTAGCCACTGGGGGACCATAGGCAGGCTGGGGAACGCATATTAATGTTAAAAAACCTCATAAAGTGAAATTTTCATGCCATGGGACCTTTAATGCTGTAGTAAAATCAAAACAATTTTAAAGCTTTATATATAAACACACACTGACTTATACCTCATAGAGTTGCTATGGCAAACGTGTTCGCAAACAATTTACACAGAAAATGAACTTAAGTATAATAAAAATGCTTTTACCCAAAAAGTAAAGGTGACGGTTCCTCAACACTGGCGGGTGTGACTGTTACTGTTAATAATTACATTGGGTTTACAACATCTACTTTTTTTACAAGTATCTCTTTTGATTGTTTTGGCTCTGTTCTCCAGTTCCATGGACTCTCCAGACAAGGTCCTTAGATAAACCATACCAGTCATGGCGATTGGTTTTTAACCTGTATTTACCCAGGGTAACGCCCTGCTTCAAATGAATACAGTTACAATATTGCACCTGGCAGCAGCTCTTGGGGGCTAAAAGGTAAGTCCATCAAACTTACAAAAACAAGTTTTAACTGAAGGAAGGATGGGAGGCGCTTGTAACACAGCGGCGGAGAACGCCAACAAGTAAAGGCGAGCTTGCCGTGGTCTCAGGCAGAAGCCGATATACAATGAAACAGAACAACAGCGTTAGTAAATGACAAAACCAAAACCTAATCTACTAACAAAACCCAAGCACACAATAAACACCCTCCTTTTGAGGAAAAATGAGTAAAACCTACTCACACATGCTCTGGACAGCACCGTCTGCTGCCAGCCAGAACAACAAAGGCATTGAGAGTAGTGGCAGGCCAAAGTGGCGGGGTCTCCTCCCCTTTAGCACACACACACACACACACATACACACACACACACACACACACACACACACACACACACACACACACACACACACACACACACACACACACACACACACACACACACACCACAGCAAAAAGACTCTACGTAACACTAGTGGTCTGGAGAAAGTTTTAGTTCCCAGGTTTTGAAATACTTGTGTCTTTGGACCTGATGCCACCTGATTATTAGATGAGTCTATTGTTGACTGCTCTGGACCTCAACCCAACTCTCTCTGGAGATGGTAAAGTTTAAACTGACTGAAATCCTAAAACACACCTCTGAGCCATGATGTAACTCTGTTAGCCACTACAACACAGTACAGAAACATACTCTGCACATCTACATCGTGAGACAGGTTCTCCTGAGGGGGACAAGCAGGTCAAAAGTTGCAAAGAAAACCCTGCACGCTGTCTAACTGGCAAACAATATCACACAAGCTGACGGTCAAGTGTAGCTTATTATGATGTCAGTGATGACGCAAAATGATGATGGTCAGAAAGTATCTGAAATCAGAATTTACTGCACATGAGCGTTCACTATAGGCTCTAGAGCACATGTGTCAAACTCAAGGCCCGCGGGCCAAATCCGGCCCCTCGCAAATTTTGATCCAGCCCGCATATCAATTTATGTTCACAATAGATTTTGGCCCGCCTAGATGTGAGCCAAACCAAAAAGACGGGAAACTGTTTTACGGACTGCAGTTGTGCGACACTCAAAGCAGAATTTGGCAGATTTGCCGACTTTGAGGCTCGGAAATTGGCATAGAACCAGAGAGTTTACATATTCAGGCTGTGAAACAGGTTGTTGTTTAGGGCTTTATGTCGACCAAACTGTTAATGAGAAAGCTATATGAGACACAAATAATACAGTCAAAAGGTCAATCAACTTTTCGGTTGAAAAAAAGCATGTCAAACATGTCTGGCCCTTAATGTGATTCTCATTTTCCAGTGTGGCCCTTAGTGAAGTTGAGTTCGACACCCCTGATATAGAGAATGAGTAAAGGGTGATTGCGGACACAGCCTGACATTCCGGACACTTTCTAATCATCATCATTGAGTGTGGAGAAAACATGATAAAAGTACCCTAGGGTGCTATGGAGCTAAATCGGGGCCAAATGTTTTGTTAATTTGAAAAAAATATATATAGTTGAAAAACTAAAGCTTGAACTTGAAAATTTAAGTTTTGCTCAAAACCTATATATACTAGTGTAGACCTTTGGTATCATTTCGGGCATTATTAGTGGGGTAATGTTAAGAGACACTTCGGATCCATTAGCCCCGCGCTAAGCTATTCAGCGGCTAACGCTACTCTACGCTAACTCTCCCAATGTTAGACCCAGGTGAAAAAAGCTTCTGGGGGGGTGTTTGGCTCGAGGTCATGCTGCAAAGGCCCCATGGTGAAATTACTCCGAACCATCACTTTAACAAACTGATACCAGTGACAAAGTTCCATTTAAAAAATTGTTTTGGACAACACATGGTACCAATTACACTATAAGAGCAATAAACTGAGCCAGATTGTGCAGTTCAGCAGGAACAATGACTTCTCCCGCTTCCATGTACGACTTTGAATGTAGCACCAAAAGTCTGAAATTGAAAAAAATGATCTGAAAGTGAAAAACAGATCTAAAACCGAAAAAAATGATTTGAAGCCGTAAAAAAAATAAGTTTTGAATCTGAAAACATGAAATGTGGAACTGAAAAGAAATATAAAAGTGAAAAATTAAAATTTATAATTTATTCAAAATAATTCCAGAATTGAATCTAAATTTTATTCAAACTGAAAGAAAAATTGGTATTTATTTTTAGTTTGAATACATGGTTTTATTTTTTCCAAGTTTTGACCAAAACTTAAATTTTCAAGTTCAAGCTTTAGTTTTTCAACTATATATTTTTTTTTCAAATTAACAAAACATTTGGCCCCAATTTAGCTCCATAGGGTGCCCTTTAAAGGTACAATATGTAACATTTCTGCATTAAAATGTCTAAAAACGACCATACCTTTGTTAAATATTTTTTTGAGTTGTGTAGTTACACTATCCCAAATGTTTCCACCAAATGTCAAACCCAGAGAAATCTGTTATTTCATTTTCAGACACGGGATGTTTCCTTTAGCCGCCTGTCAGTGGCGTCATATAACCTTTCACCGTCTAGTTACTCGTAACTTCCATCAAAACACTGGCACCCAGATGATATGTTCAGGAGTAATTGTAAATCATACAATGTCACAGTGAAAAATTACTTGTAACCGTAATACTGCTTTTTCTGCCACAAGGCATCATTTTGTGATTAATTACATGCCACTTTGCAACACAGTAAAACAGCAGAGATCTTATTTATTGATATTAATATCGATCCAGCTTAACGTTACTACAATGTGCTGGCTGACAAGTTACGTAGCCTAGCTAATGTTAATGCTAACGTTATAGGGTTACAACATCAGTTCAACAGGCTCATAAAGTTATTAGTTGTATGATTGTTTTGACCACGGATAAAAGCAGCACTGAGCTAACCCACGAATAAGTTCACTAGTAACGTTAACGTTAGCTGTATAGATAGACAACTAATATAATGCTAATTTAGCCAGCTAGCACACCCCAGTCTGTCTGCCTCACTCCCCCAGCGCAAAGACACTTAATTTGGGATGAGAGCTGACAACACCCCCGGGACATATAAAGCTAGTTACCGTTAGCCCCCTAGCCAGCCAACAGCCAGCCACTATCACAGCAATCCATACCTGGCCAGCACTTAACTCAAGTGCCAGGTGCTAAAGATGCTAACGGCAATTTAATGAGCCAGGCATCCAGTCACAACAGCGGCCATCCACAACGTTAGCGCTACCGGTGTTAGTGCCAAAAATCTCCTCCCTGCCGAATTTCTCCCCCGTCTTTACAGTTGGCTAAATTAACCCAACAAAAGGTGTGTTAAGCACCAAAAGTTAAGACTACAGAAAAGTGAAGGGGGAGATCATTCTGGGCAGCTTGGAGATGTCCTGCTGCTGCACTGCTGGCTAATGTTAGCTTGCTGGCTCACTAGCTTACTGTTACCAATACAGATCGAATCAAGAAAGACGTTATTATGTTGGGGAAAATGCAGCTATTTTATTAGAATGATATGAATAAATGTTACTAAACGTAACGTGAATAAACTTGAATGGGTACACTCGTCCGTGAACAGATGCTTTCTAACCAGCGATGTTTTTAAGAATAAAAACTAAAACTCCCATAATTCCACGCAACTTCCCAAGTCATCAAAAGTCTGTGTTTACAATCCACTGTTTTACGTTTAAATAGATGAAATGTGATGAAACGCCTTCTAGGATGCAGTTCCGGTGGAGAAAATGCAGTGCCATAGGCTGCCCTTAATGCTAGAAAATGCCACTAAATGGTTAAATAGTGAATAGTTCCCTATATGTTTTTATATATATATATAAAGTTGTAGTAGTTATACTTTAAATCTGAGTCCCATTATATTATTGAAACTGTTTCATCATAAACTGATCACGACTTTCTGCTCCCCCCCCACCCCCGCATAGAGCAGCGCCCTTTTTTCTGCTTTTTCAGAAAAGGTTGCACTTTATTATTTAATATAATCATTTCATATTTAATCTTCTCCATCCATCTAATGTCTAAACAGTTTGTCCTTCAGTTGTTCAGGTCTACAGGTGACACGTCATTCTTTATAGGTAAGATCCTGTTCTACAGGATCAGTCAAAAGCAATTGATTTTTTATAGCCCACCGTATACTGAGGTGGAGTAGATGGATATATTTGTTCAAAGCAAATATAGATAATTCACTGTATATAAGAGCTGGTGTTTCTCTTGTTCATCACCTCCACACAGGAACACTGAAGCTGACACTGAGAAGAAAGAAGATAATCCTGCAGAAGGTTTGCTTCATCTCTTTTCTCACTCCCTTGTTTCTTATGCTCTGTTGTCTCCTATTATCATCTCTACTTCCTCTTGTCCTGTACTCAAAGGGGCTCTCTTCAGAAATATCACTAACACATCTGTTTCTCTTTGTTGAAGATCATTTTTACCATTTGCATCATCTCAACCATGAAGGTGCTGATTGTGTCTCTACTGGTCTGTGCCCTGATGGCTCTGAACACAGCTGCTGGTGAGTATTAACTGTGGTTTGTAAGACCAGAAACTGTCCACATGCTTTGTCACTTATTTAGTTAGTCTTCTCTAAATATGTCCTGTTATTTACTGACATCCATGCAGCGTTCCTACTGCTCTGTTGCGAAGAGCCCGATGCCGCCTCCTCTTTTATTCTGGCTGGACATTGGAGAGATTTGTTATTCATGGGTCAAAGTCCTATCAAACTGACCATAAGAGGAATTACTTTAGGACTGGAAGTAATCAGTCTTGTCCTTCTTCACTGTAAAGCAAGGGTGTAGCATGAAATTCTGGGCCCTGTAGAAAGGCATTTTCTATGAGCCCCTCCCCGCATCCATAGCTTTTCATTCTAGCATCTTTTTGAGCCCTCCTCACATGAGGGCCCTGGGTACTCAGTCCCCTTTTCCCCACAGTCCGACACTCCTGCTGTGAAGAATAGGGAGCACACAGAGTTCAGTCACTAAGTTCTGTGTCAAACCTCCAGCTGTTCCAGAAGCAGAGCCGGGTCAGAAGATAGAACTACTCGTTCAGGAAGGTGAGTTGGTTTTTGTTCAGATTTTACAGAAATGCATTCTTATGATCAGCTCTGCAAAGTGTTTGGGTTTTTCACCTTTTACAGCTGAAACTTTACGATTTCTGCTCTTGTCAACTCAATTTATAGCTGCAACTGTTTTCTGCATGTGAAAATAAAACAATCTGGGTCTGTGCCTCTTGTGTTCATTTTTTTCCCAAATTTGTTTTCAGAGAAAAGTCACATTGTCAAGAGGTCTTCATCTTGTCCAAGTGGTTGGACTGGCTACAACGGTCGCTGTTTCCTCTACGTTCCAACAGCCATGACTTGGGCGGATGCTGAGGTAATCAGGATGATCTGGATTCAGTGCAAAATTCTTCAACGCTACGTCCATTCGGCTGTTACACTTGTTGTTGTTCGGCATATCCTTCTAATTTAGTTTTTTATTACTTGACATGCACTCTGGCTCCACACAACTGCACACTCTCTCTGTCCTCGTACAGAAAAACTGTCTGTACCACGGTGGAAACCTCGCATCAGTGCACAGCTTCAATGAGCATCACGTGATTCAGAGTATGATACTGCGGATCACTCATATGTATCCCCTCGCATGGCTTGGAGGCTCCGATGCACAACAGGTATTTTACTGATTACACCAAATCCGAAAAGAACTAAAACGTGTGTCTAAACCATACTGTCTGTATAATCATCTTCTAGGAGGGTTCCTGGTTCTGGAGTGATGGTACACCTTTTAGGTTCAACTTCTGGTCTCCAGGACAGCCTGATAATCGAGCGAATGCAAACTGTCTGTTGATGAACTTTGGAGGTAAACATATAGTTAGTTAGTTAGTTATGTTTTATTTCTGTGTCATGCCAAACATTTTGGCCCATCCCACATGGGATTACAAGACACCACAAATTTACTTATTTAACAAACATCTTCCTGTCGCATTTAAAAATACATGAATGCAAATATATACATATACACACATATACACATATATACACGTGCACACATACCACACACAAACAACAAATTCTCATCTACAGTTCATCTCGATAAAGAGCTTTTTTCCTCTTCTCCCAAGCTGTATCTAGATAATTGGCTAATTTATGTTTCATATGTAAACAGCCATCTCAGTCTTTGAGCATCATCCATATTTACCAAATCAATCTCTGCTTCTATCCTACAAAACAAAAAATCACGCTGTTCACAATAAAAAGGACAATAGAAAACAAAATGGAACTCATTTTCTATATCATTCAAACAACACATAGGACGGATCCGTTTTTCCTCTTCCACATTAACATATCGTCCTGTTTCAATAGTCAAAGGCAAAACACCAGATCTCACTTGAGCACATAAGGATCTTTGCCTTTTTGACAAATTATATACAACATAATTCTCAGTGCCATATTCTGGTTTTATCATTACAAAAATATGTATATTTGTAAATATATATATATATATATATATACATGTGTATAAATATAAGATATATATAGCTTAAGAAACATTTAAGCTTAAGAAACAAAGCATACAATTTAACCCAAACTAACTCCCTCTGTCTTTTTACAGATCAGAAGAAATTTGACGATCAGCCCTGCAATTACCGCATGCCCTTCGTCTGTGCTAAAAGGCAATAACATGTCTTAGGATAACAGAGAAACATGCATTACCCATCACAACCACAGGAGTTGTAGTTCTGTGTCTTTATCATCTGTAGCCTTTTGAATCTAGTAATCCATACTTTTTCCCTGCTTTTTTCATTGCTTAAAGAGGGTAGCCTTTTAGGCATTTCATTATGAAGACTTAACTGTTTTTTCTTGTCTGAAACACAATTAAAAGGATCAAGCATTGAAAAAAGACGGTCTGTGAGTCTGATGAATCTTACATAACACCTGAATACAACCCCATTAAACTCCTCTTTGTAAACGGCAATACAGTCACACTAGCGCATTCTGTTACACAAGAGGATAAATTATATGAATAAAAAAGACCCAAAAATATTGTCAGGTAAAGTGTTAGTGCCCTACAGGCCATGGTGAAGGAAGTATTCAGATCCTCTACTTAAGTAAAGCCTGACACATGAAAAAATAACCAGAAAATTCTAAGTCTTTGGAATTTAGATGTTTATTAAACCTTTTTACAAAATCCCCCAAAAATGTTTGACCATATGATTTTGTTTATGATATATTTTTTTGTATCCTGTTTGATACATTGGGCGTTTTGGGCAACGTTTTGCTCACAACAATGTTCATTTTAGGTACAAAAATGTGTTGTTTTGGGGACCTCAACTTCCACACTTGTATGGGCTACACTTTCATCTTGATAGTCTTCCTCATCACTGCTATCTGAACTTCCATTATCATACATAGCCTTAGGAGTCCATTCCTCCTCCTCCTCCTCCTCATCATCATCTTCCCCTAACTGCTCCATGTCACTTGAATTGCTATCTACTATCATGCTGATGACATTTTCAATATACTTCTTCTTCCTCTAGTCTTTTTGACATCTAAAAATACACAAATTGGTCGATATAGCAAAGCGATTATGTTATTGTATGTATTTTAAGATGGTATTTCAGTCATTAATTACATTAATTAAATCATCAAAATAGTGTGTGTTTGTATAGTGATAAGCATGATGTAGATTACATTACAAAAATGTGACTTGAAAGTTCAGGGATCAAGAACCTAAATACCTGCAGTATCAAATTTGATACACACATTTTTAACACGATTTAACTGTAATATAAATAATACATTTTAAAGTAATTATGCATTGTTTCATTAAAGGATATATTTATTTAAAAAAATGAGTAATAATATAATTATTCTTACCGTAACTATATGAAAATTAGCAACTTGTTCCCTGCCAAAAGTGTGTGGAGGATTTAATGACAGTAGCCATTTTGAAAAGGTTAAAAAAGCCCTTCCACTGCTTGTAGTGGAATGATTCTCCACTAGGGCAGAATACATGTATCAGATTATATATAACAGGTGTTTAAGGAAATTATTGATCAACTTGATGAGATAGAGGTTTCACAAACTTGCGTAGAAAATATGATATAAATGGTTTTACAGGGTTAAGTAAAAGTACTGTACTGTTATATTATTTCATTAGATCATTATTACTCATGCTTTGATGTAAAAGCGGAACTTAACTTTAGTGTTGAGTTGGTTGAGCTGGAGCTCTTTTAAACTATTAACTAATATTTCTTTTCATTATGCTAATTATTTTCTCCATTAATTGATTGATTGTTTGGTTTGTAAAAATAGTGAGAAATGGCATCACAATTACAGAGTCGAAAGTGCTAA